>NC_090930.1:877089674-877392799 GCF_040938575.1 Ambystoma mexicanum
GGGAAAGTAAACTACAGTAGCCTGGAGAGAGGGAAGACATGTAGAGTAGCAATCCGTATATGAAAATTCCTTTTGGTACGCACCACAAAGATTTGGACAGGTGAGGAGAGCAGGCTTGTTTGCATAAAGGTGCACATATGTTGGGAGAAGCTAATCGTAGGTTCGACATCTGCACTGACAGCTGCCGAGCACAGTTACATCTCAGATCCCCTTAGCACCCTGAGGGGAATGGCCAAGAGCCAAGTACTGATAACAGGAGACTGGAACATGCAGCTGGACCCTTTTCTTGAAAAATCAGATAATTCTAGCAATGGTATTGGCAAGGGCAGAGAGCGTATCAAGCACGGGTTAGTCCCTGGAGACTCGTAAACCCCTTGGGAAGGAAATATACATTTACCTCATGTTTCCATGGCATGAGAACACGCAATGATTATTTCCTGCTCACCATAGACTACTTAATAATGTGATACAATGCAACATATTGCTGGGGGTGTCAGATCATGAAGCCGTGAGCAGAGTATTGGATACATTGTTAATAAGAACGCAGGTAAAGAGATGGAGGATGAAAACAGGCATAACTGAAGAGCCGATAGATAAGCAGCCTCTTCAAAGCTTGATTGAGGAATATCTCCTTCTAAATGAGGGCTCCGTCAACAAAATACCTAGCTTGTGGGCAGCCGGAAAGGCATATATATATATATATGAGGGATTATGATGTAGAAAGGGGCAGTAAGGAAAAAAAGCAGTTTTCCTGAGGCAGTGGGTGCTTGAAGAGGACATTGCTAGCCTGACACACCTTTACGATAAGGTTCCCTCACAGAAGAACCTATTAGAGGCTCAGAGAGTGAACTATGAACTAAATACGCTCTTTATGATGAAAGCAGGGTATGCAATGTTTACAATAAAAGCAACCACATATGAACAAGTGGAGTAGGCGGTACGCTTGCTTGCCGTGCAACTGAAACAAAAAGAGGAGCAGTCAGGGATCTGATTAATCAGGAAAAGGGCTACTGGGGAAAATATCACAGACCCCAGGGAGATAGGCACATCTTTCTGTAAGTTCTACAGCACCCTACACACAGCAGAGGCAGTTGTAGACCAGAGACAATAAAATGAATTCCTGGATTCCATTACCTTACCCACCCTGAGTGAATATGATAGGCATTTAATAGTGGGGTCGTTCACAGTGGAGGAGTTAAAGGAAGCCATTAAGGGTATGGTGGCAAATAAATCACACATTGGGAATACAGGCTACCCATTCAGTTTTACAAAGCAGGAGGGACAAGATTTTGAAATGATAACCAGTTTTTTCAATGAGGCAGCAAAAGAGGGGTTGTTGATGCCGAAATTCAACAGGGCTTTGCTCACAGTCCTACCCAAACAGGAAGAGACTTACCTGAGTGTGTTAGTTATAGGCCCCTCTCACTGATTAATGCTAATGTCAAAATCCTAGCCAAAATACTACAGAAGGTGGTTACAAAACTGGTACACAGCACCCAAGTGGGGTACATGTCTGGACGAGCTGCGAGAAATAACATGAGATTACTATTACACATAGTGTGGCAGGAGAGGGATGGCAAGCCTGGAGTGGCACTATCATTGGTTGCAGAGAATGCATTTGACAGAGTGGAATGGGGGCCTATATTCATAATACTAGAAAGATTAGGTTGAGGATTACATACATACGTCCAACTACTTTACTCTCATCCCAGTGCTAGGGTGAACACTGGAGGATACGGTTCAGGCTAGAACAACTCATAGGAGGTACAAGGGGGAAAGCAATGATATATGATGTGATGGAGGAGCATAATAAACACCCACTTCTCAGGGCCGCTGTCAAAGCATGGGAAAGAACACATTGTCTGCTCAAGGGTGATTGTTAACAAAAAGAAACTCCTTTGTGGAATAATAAAGTCATTCAGCTAGGGGTGGAAAGCATAGTGTGGGCAGGATGGGAGCCCAAGGCAATGAGTCTAATCAAAGACACCTGGGAGAGGCAAGCACTTTTGAATCCGGAAAATGTTGCTCACTGTACCACACAGGTGCTTAAAGATCAGGGGAAAGAACCTGAGAGCTCACCTTTAGCAACACTTCTGTATAGGTGAAAAGATGGGGGCCCTGAATAGGTAGTATATACACAACACTTAGAGTTGCACTATATGCAAAGAGTCCAAGGGAGGGAAAAGTGAAGAGGTGGTAAGAGACAATTGAGAGTCCAGGTCAATGAAGACTTGCTTAACAGCATTATACAGAACTATGCCGGGGTTGTCGGGAAGTGAGACTCAAGCTGACACAATTCAAGATTATGCACGGATGGTATTGGACCCCCCTAAAATGATGCAAAACAGGTCTCAAGAATCCTGACACATGTTGGCGGGGTAAGGCTCATGAAGCAGACATTCTACACATTATGTGATCATGCACAGTGCTTAAAGTGTATTGGGGCATGACACACATTGCATTACAGGTGGTGTTAGACAGACGACTATCATGGAACCCGGAGCTGTGCCTCCTGAGTGATCTAACATAGGAGCATGGGCTTACTGTCCGGGAAGTAAGATGGCTACATATGGCTCTATTAGTAGCCAGACAAGGTGTGCTAAGAAGGTGGGGCACACATGAAGCACCTATGGCAAAAGAGTGGGAGGGGGAAATGTTGAAGATGGCAGTGTAAGAAAGGTTGATCAATCAAATGCTAGACAGATAGGAGGAATTCCTACACATATGGGGCCCCTACCTGCTGCCTGACGCATGGTAAAGCAGTAACAGTGCATGGGCACTGTTTCATTGTTTAACTGTTCCACTGACCAGGGAGAAGGGGCAACAAAAATGAGATGTTATCCTTTGTGGTGACCTCCCTCCACTCCACCCTACTCAAACCGCGCACACAAACACATATGTGTGCAATGCGAATCATTGACTCTGCTATACAAGTTTGGTCTTGCCCTAATAAATGATCTGTCCCTAAATAAGAATGTCTGTACTACTCTTGCTCCAAGCAGAGGGCCTCATCAATGGGCACTTGACATACCAGTACTTATACAAAATAGTGGTAAGCATTAATCCAGTTATTTAATTTCAGGATTCATCCACTATTGATTAAATGATAAAGCATTAATTTAGGCTTTTTAAAATTGTTTTGCAGGTACACTTTTTTGAACTGATTGATCATTGGCTAAGAACTTGTATTTGCGGAACAAGTATATGGTATATGCTGTGTTAAAACGTTTTTTATAATAAAATGACGCTATTGAGAAGCAATACCCTGAAGAATTTTCCATATTAAAAGCAACCGAGCAAGAGGGAATGAAATGTACTGGGTATTGTACTTCAACCTATATGGTAATAGCTTGACATCAATGGATTGATACCTTATAGAAGCCACAGTGGTGTAGTGTTTGCATAATACAAGCTGTATTAAGAGCAGAAATCACATCACAGGCAAATTTGTGTGATATATAAAATCAAATATCTTTTTTTTATTATCTCTGTTTCATTAATTGTGTTCGTCGATAATGCACAAGTCACTTTATTTGGATGCACATGTCACTTTGGTTAATTTAAACATATTTGTATATATTTTTAAGATGCTTTATTGCGAATACAAATTCTATTTTGTATGAAATCACTGGTTGTGTGCTTTGTTGATAAATTCAACATCTTGTGTGACCATATTAAGTAAGGTCTAATGCTTAGTAGTGATCTATAATAGCACGACATAATGATACATACTCGTTAGTTGTTTAAAACTTGACACAATGCACACTCGGAAGGGTCCATCACGTTTGTATCGGTTCGCTCTAAACCTGGTTAGTTAACTTATAGTTTCTTAGTTTCTTGGTTAATTCGTTTTGTTCCAGTAAGCTTGGTATTTGGTTTACGCCCGCTTATGGACTGATTTTTGAATTGAGGACTTGCAGATGAGAAAAACTCTAGAGAGAGCAGTTTTGATTTTATTTCTTTTACCTATTGGGGGAACTATCAGAAGGTGCCAGTGAACGATGGGGAGTTTGCAGACATGCTGCAGGCTTGGAAGACACATTTATTTAACCCTGGTTTGGTGACTCAAGTCATGCTATGTAGGTGGCACAATAGACTGTTGAGCAGTTTGTAACTGGTTCCCATGTAATGTCATGTTGTGTTATGTACACTTGTTATGGTTTTGTATGAAATTCAAGGCAAATTAGAATTTAAAAAGAACACATAAGGAATGCATAATGAAAAAAGATGTTCGCATGTATGCATGCTATTATTATCAATGTACTCTACGGATGAAGTTTTGTTTTTACTGGTCAGTAAAAAGACATCAAAGTCTAGAGATAAAACCAAGAAACATACCACTAAACAAAATGCAAAAGTGTAGAAAACAACACACAGCATACACATACTATTAAAAGTACTAACATACAGAATACAAGTTAACAGATGACAATACAAATTTATAACAAAAAGAAAAACATATAAAAGTATGTTAACACAAACCAACAAACAAAAACTGAAGTTATAATATATTTTTATGTAGCCCAACATAAACAATAAAATCATATTTGTTTTCAGCACACAGGACAACAGCTATCCATAGATTAATAAAACAATGTTATATTAGAAATGGAGCACTTACTGTATTAAAAATAATGTAACATCTGTTTTCACTAAATAAATTGATGCTTTTAAACATAAAGATAGACAAACCCATGTGATATTGTAAGTTGCCAAATGAAGAAATGGTTACCAATTCTCTAGTAAACGTAAAAAGGTAAAACAATGGACATGTTTACAAAGATATTTTGAATAGGTGAGTCATGTTTTTATTTCTTAAAATAATTTTCATACATAAAAAGAAAGAAATATACACATATTACAACAACTTGATCCTTATTACATGCAACAGTGTGTTAGCTTATATGGACATAATATTTCCTATTCTTCTGGCTATCGCTGTAATAGTACATTTCATCACATTTGGATACCAGGTGCACATAATACAGCAATTAGATATTTATTTTGGAAAGTTGACATTGTTAAAAAAAATTACAGAATCACTTTTACAGTTAAAATAAACAATGAAGAACCAAAGTTTACAAAACTGTAAAGAACTTTCCAAGGAAATGCAAGGCCAATACTTTGGAGTGGAATGCTTAGAGAACATAAATGAAGATGAAAATTCAAAAAGCACTCAACAAGAAGCATGTTGTATACAAGAAATTTAAACATAAAGCAAACAAATCCAAAATGATGACTTTGCTATTAATGACCATCTTGCACTAGAATGTGAGTGTTGCAGACAAACATACTGTAAAAGGTTGATAAATGTATTAATGTAATGTATTAATGTATTAATGTATTTAATTAATGTATTAATCTAAGCACTTGCCTTGGCACTCCATATGCCTTGGAGGCTCGCACTTACACCTAACATGGCTCCAGGCCATGTAGCACTTACCACACCATGCACTTCATCTGTTACTCACTCACAAGCATGGACACTCCAGCACCTACCCCCTCTGCCCTCTGCTTTGCTGCACTTGCACGTTCTGAATTACTCACAAGGCATAGCAGGTTCATCCTTTTTTCCTTTCCCCTCTCAGTTGTGTATTCAATATGTATAATTTCGATTGTTCCCTCCCTTTGCCCTGTGGGCGCTTTGAAACAGTATGTACTTGCTGTATAAGCGCCTAACAAGCGAACAATAAATAAACAAATAAATACATGTAGATGGAGAATCTCTTGACAAGACAAAAACCTAAACATGTATTTGTATTGCTTTAATCATTTAGACATTAACACACTGCATATGTGTGATATAGCAAATAATATGAAACCTCAACCCATTCCCAAAATCTTACAAGAGTTGAACTTATACAAAAATGTTATCATCTAACTGATAAAACCTTATCAAACTATTGCAAGGTTACAATCAAGTCTGGAAAAGACCAGCAATTGAATTAACAAAAGATTTAAAAGGCAAAGAAGTATATTTACCTTAAAATAGACATGACACACATTTTAAGAGTAAATCATGCAATAAAATAAACACTCAGCATTAAAAAAGTTAACATAAATTGAGACAACTTGCTCATTTGCATAAATTACACTAATATTTAATATAGTTGCAAACTAACAATAACAATTACCAAGCTAGTAATATTGAAGAACATGGAATTTAAACATTTAAACATTGTAGTTATTGGTGAAAGACAGGGACCGTTTGAAAAAGCAGTAGTAGAAAGGCGGAGAGAAAGCCTGCATGAAAAATATACAATAGAGCCTTTACATAAAAACACCTTACTAACTTTCTAGGATAAATACATAGAAGAAAGATGTTTTGAACAGTTGTTTGAAACAGAATAGGTGGAAGATGTGATGGTAAACCAGTACAAATAAGCTGCCCCTGGGTACAGAACAGGTTGCATGCATTCAGGGGACCCTAGATTTAGACGTCATCATGAAAATATGCTTAATTCACTTTATGAAGGTGAATTATGAACATTGTGTTATGGAGTTGCTCATATATTTAATAGGGTAATATATAGCAAGTCCTTATTGAAATATGCGATGATCTACACTAATCTACAACTTAAAAGCTAAATCTCAAGTTTAGAAAGCATCATTATATTTCTTTAGCAGCTTGCCTGGTCTCCCTGGACTCTGAAAAGGCCTTCAGTGGGGTTGAATGGCAGTATATGGGTATAGTAGATGAGGTTGGTACAACATTTCCGAAAATGTATCACAGCCTTATATAGGGCCCTGACAGCTAGAGTTCAAGTTAATGGGGGATTGTCTGCTTCCTTTTGACTGCCTAGGAGAATGAGACAGGGCTGTCCCTTGTCACCACTGCTATATGCAGTGACGATGGAATGCCTAGTGATATCCATATGAGATAACGCAAGAAAAAAAGGTTAAGCTGTGGACATGTAGGCTTCAAATGATCCCTTTTTGCAGACAACATTTTAGTTTACCTGGAGGATGCTGGGCAGTCTCTCCTGGAACCTCTGGCAGTAATTGTTAGGTTTGGATACATCTCAGGTCTGAAACTCAATATACCTAAATCCAACATCATGCCAGTGAGCATCCGAGTCTCCAAGCTAAAGCACATGGATGAGATTTTGGGGATGAGGGTGGAGAAAAATGTGATCACATACTTGGGCTTCCAAATACCTAGGGATCTCATGAGAATAGTTTGCCAACATTTCAACTCCCTCTTAGAAACACTGAGGTCCGATTTAAAGAGGTGGGATACGCTCACCCTTTCATGGTATGGGAGAATGACTTTGGCGAAAATGAACATCCTCCCCTGTTTACTTTATTTGTTCTCAGCTATCCCCAGCAAGGCTTCCAGAAAACTATTTTAAAGACTTGAATTGTATGATAAGTAAATTCGTATGGCAGGACAAAAGACAGAGAATAAAAATTAAGCGTCCTACTGGAACACATGAGGGATGATGTAGGACCTTATTGGTCAGACATGGTGATGCATCCTAAAAAGGTAAAAGATCTGCTCTAGTCTCTGCAAAAATCCACCACTTTAAAATTAGGAAACACTTATTCTGAGAAGTATTATATCCGCTTTGATGAAAGGGAGGCCTGACCAATACGTCATCCTCCTGGCCTTCACTATGAACTCATTATGGGGAGGGCCCTTTGACCTTACAAGACAGGGCTTTTGTGAAACTCATACGTGGTCCCACAGGGCACTCGAAAGAGTGGGTCAACTCTTCAAAGAGGGGGAATTTAAAGAGTATGAAGAAGTGAGGGAAATGTTGGGCTGTGATGCTCTAACCATATTTGACTACCTAAGACTGGAAGGGAACATTACAGACCCAAAATGGAATAATAATCTGACAAGTGACCTCAAACCATTGGAGAAAGTTATAGATGCAGTGGATATGAGGAAGGGGATTCTCTCTAAATTAAACAAAACATTAATCACAACAGACATCCTGGGAAGGCAGACTTTTTAATTATATCAGATGGTCAAAGCTGGGGAGGTGTCAGAAGAGACTTAGCAAGGTTTATAAGGTTTTGTTTCATGGCAATCTCTTAAGAGCAGCGATGGAACACAATTTTAAAGTACTGCATGGGTATCACCGGGACCCCTTAAAATGGTCAAAGATGTACAATGCAGTATCTCTGCTATGTCACCATTTATGTGGGATAATATGATAATTATCTCACATGTGATGGTTCTGTCGTAAAATTCAGATCTTCTGGGCCAAACTACTAATTTGGATGAAAGAAGTAATAGGTATTCAGATCACGTTAAATCCTTTACAGTTATTATTAGGTATCCCCTGATCAAAGTCATGAATATCCATTGCCAATAATGTGGGGGGCAATGTTCGGAGCAGGAAGACTTGCAATAGCCCAAAATTGATGGCCTTTGTGAATGACTGTGATCTTATCTTGGTTTGAAAAAACAGTGTCTAAAGGAATTGCTGTAAGCCACACTGAGGGAGAAATACTGTTCAACACAGGATGGCTGGCTAATTCACAGAATTCCTTTCTGTGTTTGACAAAGAAAGTTATTCAGAGATGTGTAAACCGTGGAGTACGCAGTTTCACGCGACATGTGCGAAGGTGATTTTCTGCCCCATATTCCATCAAATTTAAATCACTTTCATTTAGAATGGAACAAGGTGACATGCGAAGCATATGCAGATTCATTAAATCAGATATAGAGAATATAACCAATCTAATTCAGCACAGCAATCGGGGGTCTAGAATTGTTTAGGCTTTAGTTTTGAATACAGCAGGATGTAAGATCCTTTTTATAGATCATGAAACATGATACTGATATATATATATATATATATATATATATGTAGAACTACAGCCAAGTAGTGTTCTTTGAGCTTTTGCTCAATTATGACACATTTTGGTCAAAAAGGGGGTGTAGCTTATGTTTTTATATGTTTGGTTTATATAGATGAAACCAAAAGCCATATGAAAAAAGGTGCTGGTGAATGACTCCTCTTGCAGCGCATGCACCAGTCAGAAGAGAAGGGGAGAATATATTCATACATATAAACAGAGGTTGGTGATCCATGCTGTGTACCATCTGGGGGGTGTGTTAGTATGGTTTGACTTACTGGAATAAGAGTCTAATTCCCAATACAAATTGTATCTCTGCAGAAACTAAGGTTTATCCTGCAAAGTCTGAGACTAATTCCCATTTCCCTATCAGGAAGAGAAAATTGGGTAAAATATTCTTCACAATGACATAATAGAAACTTTAATGATTGTAAGGAGAGTTGCGAATGGACAGTTTTTTATCTAATGTTTTTAATGCTTGTTTTATTTTGTAGAATCTATTTAGATATCTACCACAGGATGTTGTATAATGAGATATAAAAACAAAAAGGAAAATAAGAAGGTACAAAAATGCAATAATTATCTTGTTTATGAAGTACAAATTATCTGTGATTCTCTAGTCCTGAGGAAGACAAACATCAGTTCTGTATAGAAATAGATGAAATGTTTGTCGTAAGTAAGCGAAAGGGGATATTCAGAAAGTGAAAAATAGAGGAATATTGGTTATCCATATACTTCTCTAGAATGCCTCTAGTAGAATCAAATTTGAAATGAATCATAATAGTGATAACAAATTGAATAAATTGACAATCTGGGGAAGACTTTTTTGTAGAGAATTGATGTTGGAAATAGCTAAATGATTGTGTTTTCTCCACAAGTGAATTTTGCACACACATGTCCTGTGTATTTGGCACACTGAACATGTTTCAGAATATGTTTTCATGTGTATGTATGAAATATGTTTTTAGGAAAGTGTTTTGTTTACAAAGAATTGAGGGACACTTATTAAATAAAAGTATTTTTTAATGTGCCTGTTCAAATAAAAAATAGTTTTTTTTATGATAACTCTATACTGACTCATCACACTCTTCATTACTGTCTGATATCCTGAATATAATCAAATTGAGGTATAGTTCCGTGATACATCACTTGCTGTTTTTTCCTAGTGAATGACAACATGGGATCTTACCAGGAGGAATGGGGCCCAGTTACAGCTAAATGGGATTCCTTTTCTCACTTTTGCCCAGAAACTCACTGTCTCCAGAGCCCTCGTTCTTTCTAGGCTGGACTACAGCTAAATCCTCTTTCTCTATCTGCCTTTCTCTACTCTCCGCCCTCTGCAACTAATCCAAAACAGGACTGTAAGAGTTGTCCTTGGCTTCAAGCTCAGGGACTGTATCTCTCCAGCCCTGAAATCTCTCTTCCTCAATGTCAAAGGTATACCACAAGGAATGGTGGAAATGTGGACTTTTCTATACCATCTGTCTGTAATAAGGTTGAAACCCATAAACCCTCTTCTAAAAATACTAAGGTAATTAAAACTACCGTTAAAAGTATAAAAGGGGTGGAAAATCTAATTTCACTCAAGTGAACTGCATGTCCCAGAATCTCACAGAGACAGAGACCAAGAAGAGGGCTGAGAAGGCATGTAGAAGTGAAGGACAGGCAACCAGGCCTAACATCCTCTGCCAGGGTCAGGCATTTAACATTAAGGGCCTGCACCAGAAGTCAATTACCCCACCTGAGAGGCATAAAAGGCTGCAGCAAGAAGAAGCTGAGAGAAGGAGCTGGAGCAGGAGCCGGAAGGCTGACAGTAGTAGCAGAAGGAGAAGAGCATGAGGCTGGCAGTTCATGAGGAAGTGTGATCACTTAAGGTACACCGGGATGAGAGAAAAGCAAATTTCACCTGCAGGTTCTGAGTAGGTCCTCTGTTTACAAAGCCTGCCTTGCAGTTACCTTGAAAGATAGTGTTAAAAAAAAAAAACATTGGTAATGTTCATTTCTGAAGATGTTTCACATTAACTCAAACATGAGAATACTGGAAAAAAGCCCCAATGATCAATGTCACAAGAAACGTCATTAAAATCGTACAAGCAAGAAGTAGCTGAATTAAGAGAGATGTGCCGAAATTGAAGTTCTTCTCAGGTGCACCTAGTGGCTGTAATTGCAGAGCTGAGATTGTGCTGCAACCTGAGGCCCGTATGCAGAAGAAAGCCGAGGGACAGAGGAGTGAAGAAAGTGAAGAAGACTCCCCGTGGTCAAGGCCGGACTGGAGACACTGATGATGCAAATGGATGTGGGTCACAAGAGTGCCTCAAGTAGTAGTAGCAGGAAGAAAAGTCAGGAATTGGAAGAAGCACACAACCGCAGTGTTTTTGGATCCGGTGAGTAATGCTCTGTATTGAAACTCCCTGAAAATCCCTTGGCGGTAACTGTAACTAGCTCAATAGTAACTTGTGTAAAAGTGGGAGCAAGTAGAAGTTGTTTGTTGATGTTGAAAAGTCAGAATATCAAAGGAAATGTATCAAATGCACATCTAATGCACGCCTGAGTGCTTGCATGAACAAAAAGCTTTCCATTTCCCATTGTTGAATTGTATAACTTTACTGGCATGGTCGCATGTCTCCATTTAAGAAGGGGAACACTGTTCTAAAGAAGAAGAGTTAAAAGCTGACTTTCACACATTTTTAAAATGATAAACATCAAAGAGAGGTCACATGTGGGCAACTGTGATTCCCAACCAGAGTCAAAGTACAATTCAGTATGAATTCGAGGGAATGCAAGTCCTTGCAGTTCTTTGAAGTTAAACATCTCCATCAAAGAGTGGTCACATGTACCTAAATCTTTTTTTATTGTGAATCTTGAACCTTGTAACATCCAGAACAAGTATTCTATAAATGTATAAATTCCTGAATTAAAAAAAAGAACAAGCATTACTCAAGTCAGTAGGCAAATCCTTTCTATATTGAAACCAGCCCTATTGAAATTTAACCACCTGTACTTTGAAGTTGTTAAGGTTGTTAAAGGTCAACTGTCCTCTGGTACAAGTGTGACAAGGTTATCTAAAGCTGGCAGAGTGGCAATACAGCTTCGGGTTTGCTACTGGAACCAAGAAGGTAGGAATAAAGCTGGGGAAGGGAGCTGGGTGCTTGTAAGCAGATTAAGTCAATGCTCAGACTGTTGACATTGAGAAAGAAGCCGTCTGGAAGCAAAGAGAGATTATATTGGTGGCATAAAACAGACAGAAGAGGCAAATAGGCTGCCCTTTTCTTATAACATTGGAAATTAGAGTGCCATACCTACATGCAGAGGTCGAATAGTCTTGTCTTTTAAGTTACCTAACAATCATAAAGTACCAAGTTGAAGCACAACTAAAAGAACTGTCAATGAATATTGTATTAAAGGTGGTTAAAGCAGTGACATACTGTGGAGCAAAGGAGCCTGCCTCCACAGTAACAGTTGTAGAAGGGAGTTGTCAAGAAAAGACGCTGCAAAGGTTACAAATATGAGGACAATTGTTGATATAAAAGTCGTCCTTTTGGCTTTGAACTGTGTCAAGTTCATCCTGGAAGGAGGATATCCAGGATGACGATTGGTGCAGTTTGCTTTCCTGGAATTCGAAGGGGAACTTTTCAACAGACTGATAAAGAACTGTTTACAAGTGGATTTTTGTTTGGGTGAACTTTTGGTTCTTTTTGAACTCTCAAGAACTGATTCAAATCTTTAATTTTCTTTTTGAACATTGGAGAGATTGACTTTGGATCTACCCAGGACAGGTGAAGATTATCCAATTCATTGGTTGTTTGGTAATCACTTATTTGTGTTGTTTATGATTTACTTTGAATGTTTTGTTGTTTATGGTGAAGGCCAGTTTTGTGTTTGCTTGGAGAATTTCCTTTAAAACCTAGACTAGGTAATGAACTCCCTGGTAGAATAGCTTTAGTTAGGTTTTCGTTGCACTTGTTGCTATTAATAAAATGTTTAACAGTGAGAAAACCGCAAGCAGTTGTCCGCCTCACATTACTGACCCATCACATGTTCTTGCAACATTAACACCAGATAAACTATGTTATGTAAAATACCATGCAGAATATACTCAGGAAGTAACTGAACGTTTTAATAGTTCATGCGGTAATCCTAGTTTCAAACATTATTTTTGCATTTATATTTCTTCTAATGCAGGAAATTTTAAAACGTAATGATAGTTACATTTTTGAGATAAAGATCCAATTGTATTTGGAGATATGTTATAATTAACACCAGTTAATGGAGAACCTGTTCGTAAAACAGGTACCTTGAAAGATAGTGTTAAAAAATATGAAACATTGGTATTGTTCATTTATGAAGCTGTTTCACATAATTATAATTAACTCAAAACATGAGAATACTGGAAAAAGCCCCAATTGGCAATGTCACAAGAAACATCATTATAATCGTACAAGCAAGAAGTAGTAATAATAATTCAGTTTTTGTATGGCGCTAAGGTAACTGTATCAGGGAAAAAACTGTGAATTGTTCCCAGAAAATAACAAAGCTGATGCTCTAAAAAAGCAAGCTAGTACTACAGTTGTAACAAACGAAATAGAAAAAAATATAAATGTAAATACAAGTGCAACAAGCAAAATAATACTTATTAGAAATGGTCCTCAAAGTTTTATAAACCACACTTAAATTTTCATACACAAGTATATCTTTACACATGTTGTTAAAATCTTTGAGTGACCAAATACAAAATGAAAGTCACAATTGTGTTTGTTTTATCACTAAAATCATTTATCAATATATCATACATAAGATCATACATAATCCAACAAAAGCATATAACTGCACTTCCATGCATACAGCTGTAGATAAACAATTACATCAAACCCGTTTCACAAACAATGACCAACAAGATCTTTGTGAATTATTGTTAACAATATTTCAGCTAAAAGTTGCTTCTAAAATACATGTTTTACAGCAATTGCTGCATGTCTTGTCTTTTTTTTAGAACTGCAACATAATAATACAAATGTACTACTTTTACACATTTCAGATCTCCCACAGTTTAACTAACAGAATGGCACAACACTTGTCCAGGATATCAACAGCAAAACAAATAAACAATTCCAATTAGACATTATTCTGAGTATCCTCTGCTTATTTTACTGATATACAGAGCACATGGGATAAAACTAAATACTTAAACTATTAATTAGACACATTCTGAAGTATCAATTTGTGGCACACATTATAAAACATTAAGTGTGTAATTTTAATAAAAAATTGAAATTGCATGCAGGGAACCACAAATGTTTGCACATATATGCTGTTGGGTCCACTGCATGCCACTTTTGCTAGTGTCAAATTTGGTGAGTAAAACTGGAGTAGAAAGCAAGATCACCTTTACTCTTCAGTACTGCTTTGAGAGATGCAAAACACTGCTTGCAAATATGCTTTGCAGGTGGTGTTTCATAATGTACTACCTCTACCACCCATCATTGCATCGGTCTGTAGCTGGCATGCACGTGGGGGATCTGCTATAGACATGTGTATGATTTATTGTGTCATAACTTCCTATTTTTGAAAAAATCACAAAATCAGCAATCTCCCAAAATTGCCTATGCTGATAGTACAGGGCCGGACCCCGCCATATGCAGGGTGAATGGGTGGGGTTGGTCAGCTTTCACTATCGCCAGTACACCTCAGACTGGTATGCCGACCTTGGGCCAAAACTTCAGCCCACCAACTTTTATGGAGCTGGAGCCAACCCCGAACATACAAGCACACTTTCACAAATATATAAGATGGAGGAGGAAAGAAAAATGGAAATAATATCTCCACTTTGTTGGCCTCTTACTCCTCAAAAGAGCATGGAAATGAGTCGAAGCAGAACATTAAAGCATGAAAGCAATTTCTGGACCACTGATTGTTAAATGACCCAGTCATTGTAATTTTTCATCACGGAACCACTACCCACCAGTGGCTACTCCATAAAATGAGGCAAGATTGGTTATGGTTTGAATGTAATGATGAGATTACCATCAAAGAAAGACTATGTGGAATTTAAAGGAGGCATACATGATATTAGCAAAATGGGAAACAGCAATCTAAATGTACCATTTATAAGGTACATATGTAAATGCAGCAGCTAGTGTTCTTAGGTGCATGTATGTAAACTATAATGTTAAGCTCAATGTAACATTTTCTATTTTAATAACTCTGTTTATTGAGTTTGAACAACACAACATAAAGAAACGAACATGAATGAGACATGAATCATCGGCATACATGGGATGAAGGCAATATGGCAATAATAACAGCTAGCATGGGCCCACGAGGTCGAGGACCGTAAGACATCAGAAGGACAAGGCAGGCAATCAATGCTAGCAGTGCTACTGGTGCACCCCCACCCCCAGGTCTCAGTGAGCATCCAACCATTTACCCCATACTTTTTCAAATTTACGGGGGCAGCCCCGTGCATTATAGATCTGGCGCTCTGAGGCTGTGCACCGTCCAACTCGTTACTCCAACGGTTCAGGCTCAGTGGATCGGCAGATCCCCAATTGGCTGCAATAAGTATTTTGCCTGCTCCCAACGCAATTGCCAGAAACATTTCCCATATTTCGACAGGTCTACTTCACCTCCAATGCCTAAGAGTACCATCTTGGGATCCCGAGGGATTGGTGTCGCCAGAGCGGCTGAGATTGTGTTAACACAGTCTCCCCAGAAGGCCTGTACCACACGACAGTCCCATATCATATGATAGAAGGTGGCGGGTAAATTTTTGCATCAAACGCATGTCCCGTCTTCTATTCCACCCCATCTGGCCATTACGGCGCGTGAGTGGTATGAGCGATGGAGGATCCTCAACTGTATTAGTCTAAGCTTGGATTCTATACCAATTTCTCTGGGGGACATTAATGCTTCCACCCAGTCTTCAGGTTCCAGGGGACCTAAATCCCTTTCCCACTTTGCCTTGAGCCCGTCGAGCTGTGCAGCCCCCAATGAGTTAAGGGCCTGATAGAGAGTGGAGGTGACCTTAGAGATGTGTTGCGGGAGAATATTGGTCTCAATGGGAGAGCAGGGGGGTATGATCGTCGTGTCAGGGAATTGGGTGCGGATGGCGTGGTTCAGTTGCGCATGCCGAAACCGGTCCATGGGTGTCAGGTCGAATTGTTCTCGCATAGTCTTGAAACCCAGGAGGCGACCCCCTTGTATCACATGTGCTAGTGTGTGTATTCCTTTTGCTTGCCAGTGACCAAAGGAGCCCATTTTCACTATTTCCGGGAGGAGCGCATTGTGCCATATGGGTTGTATCAGTGTTGGCTGTCCTTTCCAGCCGATTAGTTTGTGTGCGTCCCTCCCGGCGTGACGGATGTGGTGGGTCATTTTGGGCAGTGCCGGGAGCATCGCCTCCTTTGGTGCTGTGTATTAGGATTTGTCGTTCACAATCCAAGACACGTGCTTCTGCTTCTCTGACCTTCTGGACTTGACGTTGTTGGTAGGCGGAAAGCGCAGAGATAGCCTCCCCCCGGAGGACCGTCTTGTACGCCTCCCAGATCGAGATCGGGCAGTCCACGGAGCCCTCGTTGAGTTTGAAATATTCCGTTGTCTTCTTTTCCAGCTCCTCAGCAATTTCAGGGAGACGCAGATGGTATGCGTTTAGGCGCCAATTACGATCCAGCCGGCGGGAGGAGTTTTCAATGGTTAGAAGGAGTGGAGAGTGGTCCGAAATTCCTCTTGAGAGGAATTCTGCGTCGAGAAGCCTGTGGGTTATGTTGCGGGGGATGAAGGCATAATCAATCCTGGAGAACGATTTGTGGACACCCGAATAAAAGGAAAAACCTGCCTCGTCACTATGAAGTGAGCGCCATGTGTCCGTCAGTCCCAAGGCCTCGGCGAATGCGGCGAGCGGTGTGGAAGTGGGGCGTGTTCCGGGTCTCCTATGGGTTCTATCGACTGCGATGTCCATAACTTCATTAAAGTCCCCCCCAATCACCCACATATCAGCCTCTTCTTCCAGGAGCAGGCTCTGTAGTTCGGAAAGTAGTTCTTCCGTCAGCGTCGGGGGGGCATAGATTGCTGCCAGGCCCCATTTCTCACCCCAGATGTCGGCCAGCAACAGTACATAGCGGCCCCGGGGGTCTGTCCTGATCTTCCTAACTTGGAGAGGGACACGCTTGTGAACGACTATCATTGTGCCCCCAGCACCTTTTGTGAATCCGGCATGGTAAGTATGCGAGTAGTTGGATCTTTTGAAAAAGTTGGTGTTTGTGCCTATCAAGTGTGTTTCATTTAAGAGGGCAATGTCCGGTGAGTGTCAGTTTAGGTACTGGAGCACCAGTCTCCGCTTTATGCTGGAGCCGAGGCCGTTGACGTTCCAGGACAGTATGGTTACCTTGTTGGAGTTCATCCTATCTTCGTGAGTCCACTTGTTGGGGCGTCTGGAAGGATTAGTGGCAGTCGCGCATTTTCCGGGGGCATATGTCGGTTTCCTCTCAGGGGAGACATCCAGGGGTCGCCTCGCATTGAAGTGCCTGATGACTGGCAGACAATTGCGTCCACGGTCCAGGTCAAAGACAGTGTTTGTTTACCTTGCCTGCATTCGTCGGCTTCCAGCCTTCTTGTCTCGTGATTCCGTTTCCTTGGGTTCCCAAAACTCCTCCCACCCTGTACTCCCCCCCCCAACTGGGAGCACCTGTCGCTCAAATATTAAACTTATAACTTGGTGAACTTAAACTTCCTCGGGATGACCCGAACTAGGGTGGTAACTTCTGTGGGGCCACCCGGACTGCGCTCAAGACTGCGGTACCTAGAGGGTGGCGGCCGCAATAGTGTAATTTCCGTGGTATACCGTGGCAAGTTCAGTTCTGTGATGCCCAGACCTCATCCGTTCCCTGTGGTGTTTTTGGTGGGACACTGCGGCGCTTCGGTTTCTGGGTCTATCTGAGTGAGGGATGGCGGGCTCTGCCCAGGCCCGGGTTTGCGAGCGGACGGTCCAGCGGGCGAGCGTTGGGCCGCGGGCCCATTGAGGATCTGTGTTTCGAGCCAATCCCATGCTTCTTCGGGGTGTGAAATAGGCGGGTCGTGCCCTCGTGATGGACCTTGAGCTTCGCCGGGAAGAAGAGAGTGAACTTGGATGACAAGGAGTGAAGTTTCTTCTTGACAGAGTCGAACGACTGGTGGGCCTTTTGGACCTCTTTGGTATAGTCCGGGTAAAACCCCATTTTGTAGCCATTGTATGTGATTGGACCGGAGGCCCGTGCCATCTGCAGGATAGCGTCTCAGTCCCGATAGTTGAGGAGGCGTGCAATTAGAGTTCTGGGCGGGGCGCCTGGGGCTGGTCGCCCGGTGGGTACCCTATGTGCTCAATAGAGAAGAATTTCGACAGTTTCTTTGGAGCAAAAATGTGAGTCAGCCAGTCTTCTAGGAAAAGTTTGACACTGGGGCCTTCCTCTTTCTCCGGGATCCCAAGCATCCTGAGGTTATTGCGACGTGCACTGCCCTCACTGTCCTCGGCTCGGTATTCAAGTTGGTTGACTTTTTGGGCAATCATGGCAAGTTGTTGTTCCAACTGGCGGACGTTATCTTCTGTATTCGACACCCTTTGTTCCGCTTCTCCGACCCTGGACGATAGGTTGCGGAGATCTTGGCATAGGAGAGATACTTCCGTGGAAACTCCGCCTATTTTGAGTTCCAGCGATGTTCTCTAGTCCCCAATTGCCTTCATTAAGTCATTCAAGGAGAGTTGGGGGTCCTGCGTTTCATCCCTGTTGCCTGCTTCCACCAGGTTTTGTGTCTCCTGGCGAGAGGGGGCCTCCACTGTGTAAAGGTCCATTTTACTCTGCAGGGGCTGCCGCTTGGCCTTGTCTTTGCCCATGGCAGAGTCGGTAATTTGCGTGAGGATTTGGGCCCGGGTGGACCGTGTGGATGCCCCTCAGGGATTGTCGTGGGGCGTTGCTTGTAGGGTAGCGGCACAATCTCCCAGCGGTGATGGTACCCAGGAACCCTGTAAACATGTGTGTATATTTAAATTAACTGTTTAAAGCACAAACAAAACATTTCAACCTTAAAACCATATTAATGGAAACAATTAAGCCTTGAACTACATTTACATATATTAGTATATTTTAAAATACTTCCTCAGTTTCTGGTGATTTTCAGTATGATATCTAGAGCAATCTTGAACAAGTACTTACAAGGATAAAAATGTACAATTTAAAAAAAAAAAAATGTATTGTATGTTTTTGCAAATATGTATGTGTTACATAATTGGTGTTTTTGAAAATTAACAATTTTGCTTTTTAATTTAATGTAAGGTATCACTAGAATTTGAGGTAAGGGGGCTATAAGGATAGGTGTGGAGGGTGTTATAAAAATTCAATTTTCTATATTATACAAAACATATTCAATTAAATTATATGAATAAATTACAATGTATATGTTAACATAAAAATGTATTTAATTTGCATATGCAACTTAAATATAAAGTGTTTAGTAATTGTAGTAAATTTCAGTTTATGATATTAGCAATATGAAAAGAAACAGTTAAAAGTTTTAAAAAATCAATAGAAATTGAAACATTTTCTCAGAAAACAGTAAAGGTTAAAGTCACAAAATCCACAAAAATGTAAAGTCCACAGAAAATATTAATATTATAAAGTAACCTACTGTGTGTAAGGAATTGGAAATATAGTGCACACAATTAAAAATGTCATTGAAACATTAACTGCCCCTAATAAATAAAATGATATATGATCTGGTTAGACAAGATGTGAAAACGCATGCCGGTACCAAGTGGCTTCTTGCACTGCTCTCAGTAAGGCTAATATCCCCAGGGGATGAAGTACCTAATTCAACCTGGCAAAGGGGAGATAGCTTGACTATATGTTTGTGGACTTGGACTTGTTTAACAACTGTCTGAGTCTATCAATTGAATGCAATGAGTTGAGTGATCACTCATTTGTAACAGCTAACTTTCATGTTTTTATAAGAATTTATGGATCTCCTAGGCCTCATTTTTGTCAAAGACAATTTCACAATTTTACAAGTGTACCCATGTTTATATAACTAGACTACATATTTGAGAATATAGTCCAACGTGGCATCAGTCTTGAACCATATATTAGATATATTAATGGGGATATTTTTGACCGGGTCAGAATTTGAATGTCATCCAATAAGATAACTCTTAGGGCAGCGATAGAATGGAAAATACCTAATACAACCACTCTATTAAGAGGGGGAAGATATTCCTCTCAAGACACAGGCTGTATTTGAAATGCTTTAAAATGATCTCTATAGCGACCACTGAGGTGCTGGTTGCTGCATTATTACGATGTTGTGTAGATACGGGCCAAATATAAGTCAGTTTGGCTTGTCCGAGTGGCCCAGGATGGGTAATTAAGCTAGGAGCCTGTGTAAAACATACAGCATTAGGGTCATCACTTGCACAAATTCCAACAGAGGGTCACGAGGAAATACCACAACTACCAGATGGCAGGGGAACAGTTTCCACCACATCATTTCTAGGCAGGACCCCTGCCCTCAGCACAGTAGGGACAGGGATTACAAAATCAATAGGTTTAAGATTGGGATCAATAGAGGTCTCAGTGGCATCAAGTTGAATAATATTACCAGACACACTGTTCTAGGATGCAATACATGCATTCTTATGCATTTAAGGTCCCTTGGCATACATAAATGCCTGTGATGTAACTTAATTTGTATGTTTAATAGATTGGCCTTTAGATGGCAATCCCACCTTGTCTATACCATCAGAGTGTGTATTGTTCTAACACAAGTATTAACAAGGGCTACAGATTGTAGCGCAATACATTCAATATTTCCACTCATATCAATTCCACTTCTATCATTATTCTTAGCCCTGATCCCTCACTGTTTGGCGGCAACGGTTGATACTCTTATGGAGAAGGAGGGACTATATGTCAAGTTTGTTCTCTATTCTCTCGCATTTTTCAACCAGGGAGGTCATCAGACATTCAAAAGCCATGAACATATCATTCAATGTCATACTCTTGTCACTAGTATCATTCTTCCCAGAGTGAGCCATTTCATGTGCAGGCATGTGACCATTTGGATCTTCCAAACTTTCCAGAGGAATCTCCATCAATTCAACATGGTTTGCACCCCCGGCACCCCATGTAAACTGTCTTTAACAGTTATTTGGATAGTTCTAGTATCAAAAAATATTGGGGGTTGAGACTCATGGGGCAAGGAGTAGATGAAATGTCCATTATGTCACTGTTAAGACTGGGTCCAGGCAGTGATACATATATTAAAGTCCTTTATTAGATAGATCATTCAAGGACAGCAGGTACCCCTTCAAGAGGCAGGCTCCAACTGACTAACCTTAGAACACACAGTGAATCTAAACACTCTACATAGAATCACATGACATCACAGTATTACTCTTTTTTTCTGACACGCATAATAATGTAAATATGGCACAATGAATAACCAGGGAAGTTTCACCTCAACACATCTCCTCCCTTCATTTTGTGGCAGATTTAACCCTGACCGGTTTGTTCCTGACCCTGTTCGCCTCCAAGCTGCTGTTATTACTGGAGGCTGTACTCACATTCGGTTCAAACATATGTTCTTCCTCTCTATTCCCAAAAGAAACTTGCTCTTCTCTGGCTCCCTCACCAACCTCACTGTCCACCATATTGCACTTAACCAGTTTGGCCATCGACCAACATTCTCCACCCTCCATGATGACAACATTTCCCCTGATTACAGCAATTTTCTTGGGTCCAATGAACTTGCTCGCAATACATTTGGGAGAAGCCCTGGGATTCTTAACATAAACCCAGTCCCCCACTGACCATTGCATCACCTTGGCAACCCTTTTTGTGTCAAACCTCTCTTTGTACTCATCTTGAGCCTCTCTAATGAGATCCATGATCCTTTCCCTGTTGACATGTACACTCCTCGCTAAATCCAACCAGCCCGGACACAACTTTGTCCCTGGTTGTCTGCCTTTGAGGGACATGAAAGGTGAAATGCCGGTAACAGTGTGTGGAGTCACACAATAGTTCCAGACCATCTCCCTGAGGACTGTCTGCCACCTTAAACCTGAAGCCATAGCTAACTGCAATCCTCCCTTTAGGAATCTATTTGCTCTCTCAACAAGACCATTCGCTCTAGGCTGGTACAGTGCTGTCCTGCAGTGCTTGATACCAAACCTCTTAAGAAACTCCACCATCCTATCCGAACAGAATTGTACCCCATTATCTGAAACAAGTTCTGAGGGGAATCCCTCCCTGTAAAAAACTTCCTCAAAAAAATTAATCATTTGTGAAGTGGTTGCTTCTCTAATGGCTTTCCACTCAACCCATTTTGAGTGATAATCCACCAGGACAATAAGGTATTTAAAATCCTCTCCTAGTTCCTGTATGGGCCCCATTAAATCCACTGCTAATTTCTTCCATGGCTCTCTTGGAACACTAACAGGTCTTAAGGGAGCTTCCTTAATAATCTTACTTTTGTCACTTCTTTCACATTCTTTACAGTTCCTCACACACTTCTCTACCTGACCGTCAATCCCTGGCCACCAAAAGAATTGCCTGATATGCCTTTTGGTACCCCCCATGCCTAGATGGCCTTGGTGAGCTATGTCCACTAATTTGGGCCTGATGTCAAATGGAGGTACTATCTTCATTCCTTTTCTGAGTTGAAACCCATCCTCTGACATGCTCAACTCCTCTTTAATACAGTAATAAACATCATATTTCTTTTCAATGAGATCTTTTCTGGGCCAACCTGTTTTGGTCCACAATTTGACTTGCCCCAAGGCCTCATCCTTAACATCAGCAGATTGCCACTCCTCTTTGCTTATGGCATTGTGTACTAATGTACAAATACCCACTGTACCTTCTGCACTCACATCCTTGAAACTCTCATTCTGTGCAGGCAGTCTAGAAAGACAATCCGCAATCACATTTTCTCCCCCAGGTATATACACCATTCTAAAGTCATATGCTAGCAAGTCAATCATCCAACGAGATATCCTAGGTGAACCTTTAGTCCATTCCGCACTGCCCAATGACTGAACTAACGGCTTATGATCTGTCTTTACAACAAACGACTGACCCCATAGAAAAAATTTAAAATGAGCAACAGCCCATGATACAGCTAGGGCCTCTCTCTCCACCACGGAATAATTGCTCTCCGCCCCCCTCAGAGGTCGGGAGGCAAAAAGCTATGACATGTTCGATGTTGCCATCATATTGAAAAAGAGCGGCACCCAGACCTAACATGCTTGCATCTACAGCCAGCACAGTTCGTCTGCCAGAAACAAACCCTCCTAATGAAGGTGCCTTCACAATGCTATCTTTAATCTTACTAAAGGCATTTTGACATTCTTCCGACCACACATATTTGGTGCCCTTTTTCAATAGATCTCTCAAAGGAGACGACATTGCAGAGAAGCCATCAACATACTTGTGATAGTACTCCGCCAATCCCATGAACGAGCGTAGTTGCTCCTTGTCAAGAGGTTGGGGAGCACTCACAATGCTATCCACTAAAGACTTCCTGGGAGCAATACCATTGCAGGAGATTTTATGCCCCAAGTAATCCACTTCCGTAACAGCAATTTTGCATTTCTCCCTCTGTACAGTCAGACCCGCATCTCTGAGTCTGACTAACACTGACCTAAGTATCTTATCATGTTCAGGACCATCGTTTGCAAATATAAGAATGTCATCTTGAAATACTGTTACTTTCTCAATGCCTTTCAGTACCGTTTCCATCACTCTCTGAAATACCGATGCCGCAGAGGCCAAACCAAAGGGCATCCTGTTATACTTGAAAACACCCTCAGGAGTGATGAATGCAGTCAAGTGTTGGCACTCTTTAGACAACGGAACTTGATGATAGGCAGCAGAGAGATCGATTATGGAAAATAACTTAGGTTCTCCTAGTGTGGACAAAACTTTTGAGATATTCGGTAATGGGTGTCTCTCCACCACTATGTTCTGATTGAGGCTACGTAGGTCGACACACAATCTCATCTTACCATTGGCCTTAGTAACCAGAACCACTGGAGACAACCATTCAGTAGCTACAACTGGTTCAATCACCCCTTTGTCAACCAAGCTATTTAGCTCCTCTTTAAGTTGTGCCCTCATCTCAGTGGTACTTGGCGTACCTTGTGTACCACTGGTTGGGCATTGTTCTTAAGTCTGATGTGATGTTCAAACTCTTTAAGCCTTCCCAGACTTTCAGAAAACACCTGTGGAAATTCCTTGGTCCAAGAATCTCCCAACTCGGCAATGGTGACAGGATACGGTGCACTGGCCTGTACCCTTAAACCCAGCTTCCTCTGCTCCTCCCAGCCTAACAGAGAGGTCCCTTTTTCCGCCACAAGGACCGTGGCTTGGCACATTCTTTCCTTGTATGTTATTTCTGCAAGAAATTCACCCAGGATATTTATATCCGAGTCTGCATATCCACACACCCTGACACTGGTAGGCCGTATATTAGTACTGCTCTTCCCCAGAATATTTGTCAATGTGTCTTGGGATATAATGGTCCAAGGGGAACAGGTATCAACTTTCATTTTGAGCTCAATTCCATCCACTTGAAACATGTCCACGGGACCTTTGGTCATCCCAGACATCTCTGAAATCTCGAATATGTGTCTTGGGGTGAATTCTTGAGTGCCGGACACTTCTTGGATGTTGCACCCCTTTCCGATGCCGTCTTCATTATTGTTCACTGGCCTGAACTCTATACTATTGACAGCGTTACCTTTGCAGACATTGGCAAAATGCCCTTTATTCTTGCACTTGAAACATTCCGCATATTTTGCAGGGCAGGAAGGATAGTTCATACCATGTCTTGAACTGCCGCAACGAGAACATACATTTCTTGCATTTCCTCCTCCTCTCTTGACTGTGGAAAAGCCAATTTTTTTCTTTTGATTAACGACACAAACCGAAGACGATGAAGGATTGGATTTGTCAATCCTAAGTTCTTTGACATACTCTGAAGTCTGCTCGATGCTTCTTGCTAATTCTACTGCCTCATCCAATTTCATATCTTTTGCAAGAAGTTTCTCCTGGACTCTCACATTATTAGTGCATCTAACCAGCTGGTCTCTGATTAGGGAATCAGTCAAATGTTCAAACTCGCAAGTGTAACTCAGGGATCTGAGGCAAGCAATGTAGGACTCCACAGACTCCGACTTCTCTTGGGCCCTCTGGAAAAATTTGTGTCTCTCAAAACTGACATTCTTTTTCGGTTCGAAGTGGTCCCGAAGTTGGTTAAGGGCAAACATATATTCATCCATGTCACCTGCCTCTGGGGCATGGTGTCTGGAAAGTCCATCAAAAATTCTGCGTCCTTCTATGCCAAGGTTGTGTAGGAGTAAGGCCCTCTTGCGCGCAGGAGGAAATCTCTCCCTGCCCATCGCCACCAGGTAGTTCTCAAACATGTCCCTCCACCTGTCCCATGTAATCGGAGCTCGGCCTGGTTCGCTCAGAAAGGGCAGGGGAGGTGGAATGGAGGCGGCCATGGTTTGTACTCAAGCAGGATGATATTCTTAATGTGGATCTTTTTTTTTTTAGTGGTGCATACACAGCACACAATCGGTCCAGGGAAACTGCTGCATAAAGTAAGAGGATAAATGTAAAAAAAAAAATCTTATCCTTTTTTTTTTTTCTTAAGAGAAAAGAAAAAATTTTTTTTTTTTTTTTTTTTATAAATTGCAGGAATTGCAGTCCACCATTAGCACTCTACTAGGGGTCTCTGCTACAAAGCAATTCCGCGTTCTATCCTCTGCTGCCGGGCTTGTCAAGGACATTGCTAGGAGACATGATGTCACAATGGGAGGACCGGGGCTTCTGGAGGCCAGCACGTCATGCGGTGGGCGTGGCTAAAAAGGACACGCGAGCAGCGAGCGCTCGCTCCCGGTTCCGCGCTGCGGCTCGAGCTTCGGCTCGCGCTAGATCCGCGCAACGCCCCTCCTCAACTCGGGGCTTGTGCAGGACTCCCCAAGCAGCAGCCGCTGCACCGACGCTCGTAAGGAGCGTTCCCCAACTTGCCTGAATGCAGGGCTTCAGCTCCACCTCCTGCCCGCCTCTCGCCTGCTGTCCGTCTCGGAGGAGGAGATCCTGAAAGCTGTCGGTGCGGAAAAGACCGGAGACCAGAGAACATCAGGTGGCCCCAGGCAAAATGAAGTCCAAGTCCTCGTCGCCAATGTTAAGACTGGGTCCAGGCAGTGACACATACATTAAAGTCCTTTATTAGATAGATCATTCAAGGACAGCAGGTACCCCTTCAAGAGGCAGGCTCCAACTGACTAACCTTAGAACACACAGTGAATCTAAACACTCTACATAGAATCACATGACATCACAGTATTACTCTTTTTTTTTGACACGCATAATAATGTAAATATGGCACAATGAATAACCAGGGAAGTTTCACCTCAACAGTCACCCATGTATTCTACTTCAGGAACCTCTGAGTAAATATCTAATTTGTTGCTGATTTCAGCAAAACTTGCAGGCCCATCATGAACAGACACATGTATCATGGCGGTGATAGTATCTTTTTCTGGCATTGCTACTTGAGGCTCGACCACCAAGTCAGTTCCCTTTAGAGTTGAATCGGAAAGAAGGAGGCAATCTAGAGGTAAGAGACTATTAGGTTAATTTGTACAGTTCGCCGATTCTGGCACAGAGACTATCTTAACCCGGAGACACAGACTTATCAGACACAAAAATAACGCTGTCAATCAACTTAGTTCCCAGACAGCCCAGTGAGAGATTCAGTTCTGTCACAATGTCATTAACATTCATTTTCTTCCTCAATTTTGCTGAGTACACTCACTTTGGGGAACTAAGTTGTCATTTTTCTGACCTTGGATACTAGTGTCGATTTAGTAATTATTTTCGGTGGCAGATCCTTCGACAACAATGCATAGGCTTCGAGTCCCTGTGGTCGATAGCAGTACCGCTATTATCCATGAGTCATCCATCCCAGTTGGATATACAAGAGGCTCCTCAGTAATAGACATGGACGGGGACTGAGAGGCAGACACGGCGAGGGGAGGGGACACTTGTAACAATACACGGTCACACAAGGGAAAACTAATAAAGTTGAGACTGGACAATGGCAAACCAGAGGTAAACAAGCCGTATTGACAACAAATTCTACACCACTGCTAGGATGGGTGCACAGAATATCACTATAAATGTCTAATGTTGGAACATCACATGTACAGCTAAATATAGCGGTGAGGACAGCCTATGAACACTAAAAAACGCTTACTCAATCAGTATTTCTCCTCAGCGCGAACCGATCAGACACATTCAACATTTTATAGAATGCTATATCTTCACATGGTCCAGTTGCATTAAGTACAATAAGGCCCTGTCCAATGTGATGAACAATAGCAATTTGGAGTGGAAAATCGAAGTCTATAATGCTCAAATATTTGACTCCTTAATTTCTGAATTGAAGAAATATGCTTTTCTGAAATAGGTGCCCAAATTGAATAGGAAAACTGTTTGCTGCCAACATGTACATGATGCTACCCTTCTTGAGGAAAAGCTGAGAATGCACAGATCCATTAGGCCACCCATTAAACGCTTGGGAGATAGCATACTCAAAGAATTGGCAGTTAAAAAAGTAAAGCACAATTGGCCACCAGGGGTTGCATGAATGTAATCATCCTCCGTGTGTGCTCCGCGTCCCATGGCCCCAAAAGTGGATTGAGCCCCCACTAAAAGGCCCCCCACCTGGGAATACTTTGATGATTCACATGCATGAACATAACCACCATAACTTGGGAGAAAACCTGGAAGAAATCGGAACAGAATTCGCCAAGAAATTGTGAATTCTAAAAGTGGCGCACAGTGATCCCTGCTAAGCCTCCAACGTTGGAAGTGAGTGCGGCCCGGCAGCGGTCCGTATCGAGTCGGAATCCAGTTGGCCCTTGGTAACGGGAGACTTTGTGGACGCACCTGCCACTTCTGAGGGACATCCTGTCTAGTGGCAACCTGCCACGGATACCTTGCCCAGGAACATTACTGCGAGAACCCCCTTCCTGACTTGGTGGGCACATTGAAACAGCAGTGGACTCGTCCGTGAGGGATGCCCAAAAAGTACACCAGAGGGGAGTCGCCGGCTGCCTCCCCCTCTCCTACGGTGCCATACTGTGACCCGGTCTGCGCACTGTTGTCACTTCTGGTGGCGCATGCAACAAATGCTCTGGCGTGGAGAGGGTAGGTGCTGCGGCCTTTCTGTATACGAAGTGAAGCAAAGGGGATTTACTCGTAGCGGCTCCTCAGCTCACTGAACTGCATGCAACTCAGTTACGTGGCCTGGCTAAAGTTGTACGAAATAACCCAACCGAGCATGGCACGTATCTGGAAGGTGTTTCGGAGCATTAGAGAACCTTGGCCTGACAGACTCTGAACCGCACGGGCGAATTGATCTGCAGACAGCGCAGCAACCCCGCTGCGCCCAGTGACTTTGCCACCAGTAATGAGGTAACGCGCAGCAGGATGTAAGCAGATGTGTGCATGAAGATCCCCTGAGGCCCTCTGCCCTTCACCGCAGCCCCTCACTGGGTCGTGACCCGGCACCCTCTCTTCACTTGGCCCTCTCCAGAACAGGCGTGCACTTAAGGGTGTCTTGTTAAGGGAAGGAAGAGACATAGGGCACCGTATGCGCCTCCGGACACCCAGTGTTATACACAGAGCTGGTCATGCCATAAAAAACAGTGGACTCTCAAACTTTTCCACCTTGCAGGCCCTCCACTACATTTGACAGGGGTTTCCTGCTAGTCTACACAGACTTGTGCCACACACCCCCATGAAGGTCCTGGTTACCTGGAGCCATGCATAGTTCATGTAAACCATATGAATACGAGAACAGAGCTCAGGAAAGAACTCAGAGTGCAGTGAAATATACATAACATTAAGGAATAGAGACCATGGTAAAGAATATGTTCCTGGAATCATTCTGAAGCCCCCCAGAATACGGCATATTGACATAACACAGAAACAATATCTCAAAGAAAAGGACTGGCAATCACCCGCCCCTCCAAGGCTCCCACACTTGTCCAGATTCATAGGCTGGCATCAGAGAACATAGGAGACCCAAGGCCCTGTTCTTAGGGCACCCTCGTATGGCACAACTCTGGTGGGTGTAAAGCAGAGTCTCGAGCAGCACCCAATCGGGAAGGACAGCACAGAGGGATGGGACCCCAACAACGGGGCGTGTGCTCTCCTCTGTGATTTTGGGCACCTCTGTCCACCAACAAACAGCACCTGACAAGCGACACAGGCCCCCGAAGAGGCCATTGTGATATTGTACAAATCTATTCACCGTACAGCACAGCAGGTGAACCCCCTCACTCCTCCCACAACATGATACTGTCAGACCTGTAATGAATGGAGTTCACACCTCGGAGCCAAACAGTAATAATGGTGTCAACTGGAGGAAAGGAGAAGTGAGATGAATAAACACCATATATGGATACAGACTCTTGGAACCATTCTAAAACCACCTGACCCAATCTTTTTGGCCTTTCAAAGAACAGCAACAACCTATCAAAAAGTCCTCCCCACAACCAGTGATACGCAAAAGGAAATTTGCACAAAGAATTGTAACAACAGAACCAAACCACTGGAGACTACACCATCTCCCAGCACGAGAATCGCCTCAGAAGTGACCCCTGTCAAGTGTAGCCTGAGCAGACCTACTCAGACATTGCATGAAATCAGCACTCTGCAGACATCTGCTCATCTCGATATTCGGATTACATCAAAGGCCCCACTGCGCCCATACCCGCCGACTACAAGTGCTGCGAGCAAACCCTTCTCTGTCCTGAAGGGTTGGGCTCCCGTAAACAGGGCATGTGCCCTCCTTCAACTGATGTGCTGAACTAGAACCCACTTGCTCTCCCTACGTCATTGAGCAATCTACCTGAGAAAGTGGGTGAAGAACTGCTTCTGTGTATATGGACACTAAACTGAAGCTAGCCAAGTTTGCCTACTCTCCGCTCCCTTTTGTCGTTGAGAGCACTGGTATTCCGATCATGGAGGCCTCTGGGACAGAAGTGGCAGCCACCAAAGGGGACATTGCTGCTCTCCTGAACAAAATAAAGAACATGGGGGCCAAGATAGGTGGGAAGATCGATAAGATCACACAGTGAATGGATAAGATTGAGGAGAGACTTGAGGGTGTTGAGAATAACCAAACCTCCATAGACACCCTTGAAGCTGAAATAGAGAAAAGGGAGGAAGAATTTCATCTCAAAAATGACAATTTGGAAAATCGCGAGAGTTGGAATAATCTGCGCTTCTTTGGCATCCCGGAACATGAAGGGGAAACAGAAAGAGACCTCAGAAAGACAATCCACGATATAAGTAAGCTGTTGGTGGCGGATGAGAAGATCGATGAACCAAAAATGGAGAGGATACACCAAGCCGGCGGCCCGACGGGAGGACCGAGATTGGTCCTTACCCATTTCAAAAGGTACCAAGATAAGGCCAGAATCCTGGAAAAGGCTAAGACCAGTGGATCAATCACCCTCAGAGGAGCACAAATCACTATCTTCCAATACCTATATTGCTAAACCCTGGCCTTAAGGCAGATGTGTAGTCCCCTCACAAAATGGCTCAAAGAACGTGAGACCCGATACCGATGGGGTTACCCTTTCTCCCTCTCTTTTGAACACGAAGGGAAGAAGGTGCGACTGAGATCCGAGAAGGAGATTCTCGCCTGTATCTCAGAACTTGTGGAGATGCGTGAAGACGGAGGGGATCGAGAGGAAACAGGATGAACTGAAAGACAATAGCAACTCCAGGGGCCAAGGAGAAGACGAGTCAAGGGATCTACAGAATTCAGAAGAGGCAATGCCACACCTGAGGGAGACAATTGAATCTGATAGGCACCTAAGTTAACGCCTGAAGTTTGCCACTGCCTGTCATCAAGCTGCCCAAGACGCTTTTGAATCTGATCTCACTGGGAGTTGATCTGGTAGGGGGGGTCTATCGCCGCTCACACTTGAAGTGTGCTGCGACCTTAACAGTTATCTGACATATCCTTATTGGCCCAGACCCTGCTTGATCCAGCGCAGGGAGAACCTCACTTGCCTGATCGCCTCTCATTAAGGAAAAGAGAGATTTTTTATGGAATGCGAACCGACCTCTGTGTTAAGTTTTCAAATATTCATCTAAGAGTTCATGTTTTGAATTGTAATGGGGAGGACACGTGGAGGGGGGGCTCAAACGTTATTGTAGATGTTCTATAAGATGGGACCATAAGGTAACGGTCTCCACTGGACGTCCGATACCGAATCAGTGTCCTTAACTGATCTCGCTCGGACGCCGTCAACTGGAAATGGTTTATGGGAGCGGGAGGGGGTGGGTTCAGGACAATATTTTCATTGAGACACGATTTGATACACACATGGTTGGTTGATACTTCACTGGGGCGCCGATCTCTGTGGAGGGGTCATTTGACACAGACAAACACAAATAGCATTTAAGGGCCCACAGGTGAATGGCCTCCTCAGGGTAGCAATGCTAAATGTTAAAGGTCTCAATTCTCCAACCAAAAGATCACTAGTATGTCAGGAATTCCACAGGGCACAACTTGATGCCCTCTTCCTACAAGAGACAAATTACTTCAAGGGTGAAGAACGAAGGCTCCTCAAACACAAATGGGTCTGGGGTTCTGGGGCTCAGGGCCTCTAAGGAAGGGAGGAGTGGGCATACTCATTAGGAAAGGACTGGGCTTCACGGCCACTAAGACGTGGGCTGATGGGGAAAGGGCATACCCTGCTGGTAGCAGGTTCTATAGGTAAAATGAACGGAACGTTTGCCACAGTATACTCTCCCAATACAGGACAATCCCAATTTGTGGCTAAAACAGTCCCCAATCATGCTGGAGGCCATAGGATATGTCTTCTTTGGAGGTGACCTTAACTTGTGGGCCGATCCCGAGCTAGATAGGAAAGCAGGCAATCCAGACACAAAAGAACTGGTTGGGGGTGGGCGCACTGAGGTCACGAATATGTTTAGTATATACAGGTTACGAGACACATGGAGGGAGCTCCACCCTAATGAACAGGGCTACACCTTCTATTCTGTCCCCCATAATACATTCACCCACATTGAATATATATACCTATTAGAAGAAATATATAACACTGTGGCTGGATCACAGATTGTCCCGATCACCTGGTCTGACCACGATATGGTCACGGTTGATGTGAATTGGGACAATTTACCTACCAGTGGGGGGGTGGTCGATGGAGATGCAATGAAACTCTCTGGAAGGATTCTGTCTTTAAAGCAGAGATGGAAAATGAGATTAGTGAATATTTTAAGATTAACAATACTGGGGAGGTTTCCAAATTGACGGTGTGGGAAAGCGGCAAAGGCCACCTGGCGTGTTGTTCTAATCAGAGAGGGTTCAAGCAAAAAAAGGGAAAGGACCCTGGTTGAAAATAAACTCAGGAATGAGATATGTCTATTAGATGAGGCAGAAAGGAGGGACGGGAGCGGGAGAGTGAACAGGATACTGGAAGCAAAAAGAAAGAGGCAAGAACTTTGTCTTCTGGAACACGGACTGATAGTCCGTAAATTACAGTTTCTAAGACAAAAGTTCTATGAGAAGGGAGACAAGGCGGATACGGTGCAGGCAGCCAGGCTGCATGACCAATGAGCTGAGCGGAAATTACTAGAGACAGTGGACCAAGAGAATTCCCAGACCGCAGCAAATGCCGAAATCCTGAGGCCTTTGCCTCTTTCTCTGAGGCCCTATACAGACCCGAAGCGCAACCTGGGCAGGCGGGGAATGGTGTATATCTGTCCTCCATGCAAATGCCTGTCTCCACACAGGAAGATTTAGATACATTTTCACTGCTAGGACTCATAGTGGAAAGTGTCAAGTTAAAATATCTGGGCATACAGGTCACAAGGGACATGAACTCTATGACGCCAACTTTCCCTCCCTTCTTCTAAGGTTTAATGATGATCTCGCCAAATGGGAAAAACTGACAATATCCTGGTTGTGTAGACTAAATGCGATAAAAATTGTATGCCTCCCATGCTTTCTCTACCCCTTTCAGATGCTCCCCATTAAAATGCTGAAATATTTTTTTTTATTAAGTTAAAAGAGCTATTGTGAGGTTTCTATGGCTAGGAAAAAGACAGAGGATTGCTTATGACAGTTTCGCACTACCTAAAGATAAGGGTGTATTGGGACTGCCGGACCTGAAGAAATACTACTAGGCTACCCAATTGCAAGTCCTGATCCACCACTTGCGGAACCATAAAGAACCTCAGTGGGCTGCTATGGATAATCAATACCTAGCCCCACCAACTGTCTCTGAATGGCTATAGGCGCCACGAAACAAACTATTAAAGAGACTGAGGGACCACCAGATCCCAGGGACTATCTGGGAAATATGGAGGGAGGGTAATGACACGCATAAAGTTACCTATTCGCTATCTCCCCTGAGCCATCTATGGGACCCCGGCATCAGAGAGACCATTCCCAACGTAAAACGATTCTGGTCCTGGTTGGAGGCAGGACTAGAGAGGGTAGGTCAGCTATGGAAAATGGCTCCTTCATCACAATCTCGGAATTGGGAGATGCCTTAGGCTTAGGACCAGTATTTGTTTTTCAGTTCTTGCAGATCAAGGGTATTCTCACAAAGGTTGAATGGAGGGATAAAGTGAAGTTGCTGAACTCTATGACAGAGACGAAGGGTTTGATATCGGCCATGTACAGAGAACTGATTGAGGCTGGGAGGGGCTCCACATTATCTTTGCGGAGTTGATGGGAGAAAGATCTTGGTGAAGAGGTTGACCCAGGCATGTGGGGAAGGATGTGTAGGGCCGCCCCCCAGGTTTCTATATCTAACCAATATAAACTTCATGTGATCAAACTCTCACACAGATGGCAGTATGACCCCCTCAGACTCTCCAGAATGTTCCAGACACTGTCCCCAGGGTGCTGGCGGATATGTGGTGGTATTGCCAACTACTGGCACATGCTGTGGGACTGCCCCCTGATTAGAGTCTATTGGGATGAGGTCCTGTGGTGGATTAGGGATCTAGACGAAATTCACAGAACTGCAGACCCCTTTCATATTCTTTTTGGGTTCAAACAGGATGGAGATGAACAGCATAGAATAAAGGGTCTTGCAGCCCACCTTTTACTAGCAGCCCGTGCAGCCTTAACGATAAAGTGGAAATCTGAATGTGTGCCAAACAAGAGTGAATGGGTTAATGTTGCATTGAATATTTGTGTTATGGAAAAAATTACTTCCACCTTACATTCAAAATCTGTGCAATGTGACATATTGTGGGAAGACTTTGTATGTAAATACATGCCTGGAATTAATAACTAGAATGCAAAGGGGAAATGGATGAGGGATGCTCCCCAGATAATGATAAATTAACTAGGTAGGCTGAACGAGACCTACATGACGACCCTGCGGATACCATACAGTGACAACCGCACCTATTGTGATTACCAGTGAGCTCACACAGAGCGCCAATTAAGTCGTCTTCAAAATGTGCACCAATGATTGGCTATGAAAGAATGTTCTGGGAAGGGTAGTGGACGGAGGGTAGAAAATGTTTTTAAGAGTTCAAGTTATTAATAGGCAGAATGCCCTTATTATCTGTATACTGTTGTTTCTTTTCCTTTTTTTGTTTCCTTTTTTGATTTATTATCGCAGTTTTGTAATGTCTTACTGCCATACTTTTGAAAACCCTAATAAATTCCCCCCAAAAATAAGCAAAGCACCAATATTAGAATATCTGTAAATGACATTGGGCTACTATTCTGCAAAAAGATGCAGAATTAAAGTTACAAATTCTGCTAAAAAGTGATGTTTGGGCATTTTGGGCTATGGTAAATTCCCAGGAGACAAATTACTCAATCATACAGTTAAATGTGGTCTCAGAACCTCAATGGTAGAATTCTTTGAACAGCTTTATGGCTATAAAAGAAACAACCCTGCTGGGAATCTTAACAATAAATACGGAATGGCTAGTGCCAATTGAGGCAGAAACCATTTTGGACCTTATTAGAAAATGTAAAATCTCAAGAGCTCCAGGTCCTAATGGACGGACCAGCAACACCTTTAAGGAGGACCCCAGTAATTGGTCAAAGGTCCTGTCTCTTTTATTTAAGAACATAATAATTAAAGTTCTATGTCAAGAGTCTGGGAACCGGCTAATGTAGTCCCTATTTATAAGCGTGGTCTTAGATCCGAGCCGAAGAACTATCAGCCTATCTCGCTGATGGATGCTGATTGCAAGGTTTTTGCTTCAATGGTTCTCCTTCATCTAGAAGAGCAGGTGGTTGGCATACATAGACTCAATAACTTACAAACTGGCTTTCAGAAAGGCCATTCAACAAGTCTTAATGGCCTGGTTCTTATGACAATCCAAAAGCAGGCTTAGTCACAGCTGTCAGGTTAGACCGTTGTAGCCTTGGTGGTGCTCTCAGTGGCTTTTGACAGTGTAAACCGTAACAGACTCTAGTCTAAACTGTCTAAATGGGGACTGCTGAGTCTACGGAGTCTGTTAATAGGTGTGCACTCTAGTATTGCAGTCAGGGTGAAACTTAACAAAGAAGAAGACCTATCATGTAGAATTGTGGCCCGTGTGGGGCTCAGGCACGGGTGATTCTTGGTCCTCTGACTGTTTAATTTGTATGTCTCTGACATTGATGAGAATTTGAAAAATGTGGCTTTTGTCACCCCAAAACTGGGCAATATTGGGGTGCCATGGGTTGCATACACTGATGATTCCCTTCTCTTTGACAACACCCAGATAGGTCTACATAGACTTCTGAAGGGATTCTTGACCTATGCCACTGTTAATGATTAAAAGATTAATCCCAGTAAAACCAAAGTCCTGGTGGTGTCGAGGGGGTAGAAGCGGTTGATCCGATGCTGGCTTTTTCAGAAGACCTTAATTGAGTGTGCCCATAGCTTTATCTAGCTGGGATTTCATGTTTTGGTCACAACCTGTTTTAAAACAAGTTTGTGAATTTTTAAAACTAAAATCCTCTGCCTTGTCTAACCAATTGTTTAAGATCAATTAGAAGTTTGGTTGATTCTCTATCCAACCTGCAGTTGATTTTTAAAAAGGCAAGATTGTGACAAAACTTATTTATGGTTTGGAATTGCAGCCAGACACGATTTCGAAATGGTTGGATGTAATTGAAGCTATATTTTGGAGAAGGGTCTTAAATATTTCAAACTCTATCCCAATCTCTGCTATTAGATTCAAGCTGGGTCTGCTTTCACTTAGTATTTGTGTCTGTTGGAGACTGTTAGCACTTTTACAGAAACTGATTGATCCTATACCAGATTCACTATACAAGGTTTTTGGGGCACATTTGGTTAATCAGGCTCAATCAGGTAAAATTAAAAAGGTGGCCGAATCTATTGCAAGAATTTGTGATAATATTTTGAGTGAACTAATTTTACACCAATTTCCAAATCGTTCCTATCAAACATTTCTGCTAAGGTTACGCTGGAACTTGTTATTAACTAAGGAGGTTTTGTTCAAAAGAAGAATCATTTCACCAACGTATGTCGCATGTCACTTCTGTGATGAAAAAGACATTTTAGAAACTACCAAGCATCCAATATTGAAGTGTGATGCTTAAAAGGCACAGAGGGTAGTCCTGTTGTGGATATTATTGTACTCTGTTGATTGGTTGGAAGAAGAGTTCCTATGGCGTCGATATATATTAGTATACATATACATAATATTTCAGATAGAATTGCTGTTGCATAATTTCTGAAATGTTTGAATCTGGGTTAAAAAGGTGCTGCTATATAGTTGTGTGATTTCATAATGGATTGGCTGTGTATGGGAAATAATATTTTACTTCTGAATTTTTGTTGTCTGGATCTGCATTCTTTTAAACCTTTTTATTAGGGGTAATCAATCTGCTTTTCGTAATTTGTTGGGAAAATACTTTGCTGCTAATTTGGTGGAAGCTTTGAATGTATTATATGCTTATGAATTGTATTTGATATTTTTAAAGCAAATTTAGTACCAGTTATCCTGTTTTTATGATGATATGTACTGTGTATTTTTCTTGGTTTGGTTAAGGGTTTCTGTAAACCAAACAAATACATAAAATAAACAATGAAATCAATAAAACACAAACAATAAAAAATGTATACAAACACAAGCAAATGGAAATATAAATATAAAAAACTCAATGTAAATATAAGTAATTATACAAATAAACAATGTTATTATACACACAAATGTCAGCACTTTGCATTACAAATATAAATATTTAAGTTACACACACAATACACTACCTACTACTAAACAAAACCAATATACATGTGAACTTGTAGTATATGATATACATTTAAATAATATACACATTAAAATAAAGTATAACCAACATTTTAAAGTTAAATAAGTGTCATACAATGCTAATAATGAAACTCCAAAAATGCTGTAATTTATTCTTAAAATTGTATTAGTCAAACAATACATACCCTATGCACCGAAACACCACTAATATACTTTTAACAGTACATGCACACACATATTGTCAAGGTTGATAAAAAAGAATGACAGCATTGCAAAGCATCATTTTTAGTGAAAAACACAATTTCCGAAAAAAGCAAACCCTGGGTGATTTAGCATTACTAAGATGTTTGATTTTTCTGTAATATATCTTTAGTTTCCTATAAAAAGGAGTGTATGCTTTAACTTTAATTAATTTCCAATGTGTTATGGGTTTAACATTGTTTAAAAGAAAAATTCAACCAACACATATTTAAACTTAATTTGCAAGATGATATGCTATCCATTTGTAAGTATGCACTAATGAAATCTTTAAAAGTCACGATGCAAAATGAAGAAAAAAAGTCAAAGGTCAGGGATTGCCAAGACAGTGCATGACTCTATTGCTGCAAAGAATGTTATCAGGCAGTGTCCATTCATTCTTCTCTTTTTATGGCACTAGTTCAAGGCACTCCGTGATGATGTTTAGTACAGTGGACAAACATAAGGGTGTGTGGGAGAGTCTGCACCTCCAGTCTGGCTTGTGGCATACATTAGGTTCCCCACAAGGATTCAGTGGGCCCAATTCAGACCATATAGACCAGGTACCAGAAGACCAGAAAATATGTTCGAGTGTTGGTTGGAAGAGTGCTCTAAGAAATTCTTTAGTCACTCTCACTTTTTTCTGTTGTTTCAACAACAATTAAACAGCTTTAAACCCTGCGTGGATAGAAGGAAAAATAATCTTTGCATCAACTGTCAACACAATGGACATGATTTACCAAATGTTTTTCATGGGATTCCACCATTGTAAAGTACTTTTCTATATCAGGGCCAATCGCCCTAAATTAAAGAGGTTTGATTTAAAATGTGCAAAAGTCTTTAGTGTCGTTTGCATATGAAGGGGTATTTCAAATTAATTGTTCAAAAAATTGTCTATGTACTGAGAGTTTGTAGTATTCTGTTGAATGCTCTCACAATTTGGTGTCAGGAAAAAGCGTAGCATGTTTGTGTACTTTAGGTAATACATGAAACAATGAAGTAATAGGATTGACTTCTGTAAGAAACGTATGCCTAGTACAGTTAATTTTCTTTTGTTTTTATACATAATCAATATTCAATTCAATATTTATTTCAGATGACTCACCATAGAACATTTGAAAAAGTAACATAAAAAGACAAAACATAGCGATATATACCACAACAATCATATCAGGTAATTAGAACAAAAAAAGGTGCAGTTGCAACTGCAACTTCAGCATATAACAATGTTATGTAGCAAGATGATACTAAACCAAGAAGTGCACTTGCTGATACAAAATTAAAATGATACATTACAACCTATCAACGGCTAAGCTAAAAGTGATCCTAAAATACAGCTTTTATTGGAAATCCCATAGTTCCAATTCCTTCTATCAGAATTGGACATAATTGAGAAAGTTAGAGTGCAGTTGCACAATTTTAGGGCATCCTTAATGGATGTTACTCCCCTCTGAAGAGTGGAATGAGCCATTTGTTCCTGCAGTTATGGTACAAATGCCAAAAAATAAATATCTGTGTGAGTGTGTCCACATCTCCGAGAGCACAATGGCAACTAATTGTTCTATTCTCATGAATTTCCCACTTCTCAGTAAATTCACCAAAAGGGAATGGGCACATTCTAAACCTCAAATAAAGTGATTTATGCCCATTTTGATTTTTCAAAGTCAAGATAATCTTCTGCTTATCTGATTCACTTTTCGAAAGATTGGGTAAGTTAAGTAGAGAATCAACAGCATTACTCAATAAAGCATAGCCAAGCATCTCCTAATATGGGTTTTTCAATATTATCAATACCAGATCTGTGCAAAGTTTCTTTCTCATCCCAAACGGATTTCGGGCCAAACCCAGGTTGCGTTTTCATAATTTAGGAATTACAATGAGATGCAACTGTTTTCTCCAAAGCAAGACTGTTTGATATGGTTGCATTTTAAACTGCAGTCCTTTCATTACTCCATACTCTTATGTAGAGAAGAGAAGAAGTAGAAATGAAGTTTGATATTTCAGTCACCTCCATCCCCAATTTCCATTTAAGCTTTGTAACGTTAGGAGTAAACATACAAGGAAGATTGTCTCTGATTAAAAAAATGGCCATGGATTAACCCTTTACTAATGATGTTGAGAAGAGAAACGGAAAGTGAATGAAGTATGCTATGAAGCCACATTTTTTGATAATGTATGTCTGGTTTTGAGAAAGGCATATGCCGAAACACGTGTCAACCAGGATATTTTGGAAGTAGTAACTTTAGGCTATTTTTGATTTAATAAAATATTTTTTTCGGAATTCTAACAATGAAAATCTGTTGTCTATTACGGAACTTGAATGGAGTCAAAATAGCAAAAAAAGACAAGATTATTTAATGAACAAAATAAAAAGTACAAACATCTAATAAAACACCGAGCTCAGCGCTCAGTTGGGAACACCAGATTAGACTTGATTTGCTTGTATGAAGAAGTGGTACAACTTCATGCTGTTTCCACCAGCGGTGGGCCTACTGCAACATATTTCTGAACTACGGCGCAGTGTCAAACCCTTTAATACCTTACAATGAGAGGCAACTATTTTCTCCAAAGCAGGACTGTCTGATAGGGTTGCCGTTTACACTGCAGTCCTTTCATTACTCCATTATCTTATGTAGAGAAGAAGTAGAAAAGAAGTTTGGTATTTCAGTCAACTCCATCCCCAATTCCCATTTAAGGTGATGGGAGGGAGCTGATAAAGAAAGTCGAACGTTGAGTTCTGTAGTCTGTGCAGTGTGTTCAGAGTTCCCAGTCTTTTCATTGTGTCTTCATCTGAGGAGGAGGAGCTTCTCTCTTCCTCTTCCCTGCTGATTTGCTGTCTAATACTGCACTGGTCACCTAGCTACCCTCTCATTTAGGGCCCAAGTCCCTGCCCGCCCAGTTGCACACCTGCACTGCCTGTCGGCAACCCTTATACTTAGGTCTGTATCTGTACCCAAGCTCAATCGGTACCCTACAGTCCCCCTACCTTCACTTTGGACACCTGCTCTCTGCACTTACCCTTGACCTGCCACCTGCTGGCCTCACCTCTTGTTATTGTTGATCCCATGTACAGCACTGCTCCCTTTCCTCTGGTACTTTTTCCTCCCGCCTCCCTGCACTGGCCTAGTAAGATCATTGTCTCTGTCCTCCCTCTGTTCCCCCTCCCTTGCCTTGTCGTGCCTTGATACACTTGTGTATAGGCGCGTTATAAATGCCACATCGCATCATATCATATCATTCCTTCATACACTCCTTTTCATTGCGTAGTGGCCGCGTAGTGGCCGTGGAGCAGCTGCAGACCAGCTGCAGAGTTGGAAGTTGAGTTCTGCAGTCTGTGCATTCTGTGGAGGCCAGAAGGGAGGAAGGAAGGACCTCTAAAAAAAAGGACTTTAAAGTTGGGGGTTTACACCTTCTCTGCCTAATATTGTCTTGATGACAGTGCCAGTGCCACGTTCTGGCTCGTGCACATTTTCTATGTCGCTACTCTCAGAAATCACACATACTGATTAAGGATTGCTCTCTGGAAAAGAGAAGGCCTACATCTTCATCTGCTCGACCGAGAGTTACTGCAGGCTGTTTACAGCCTTTGAGCTCTTGGGCGTATGATGGATTTTCTTTGTTCACATATGCATTGTGACTCCACAGAGTAACTGTGGGCTGATAATAGCTATGAGCTCTTGGGAGGTGACAACCTATTCTTCCTGCACCACAACTTCTACAGCTGGTATACTGCATTGGAGATACTTTTACCACTGTGTTCATTGTTACAGTTTGATTATGCCAACACTAAGGAGAGCTGTTGTCTTAGGCATGGTTATGTGCCTTGCTATGGTGGCTTCCTCACACAGCTATGAAACTGGACTACCAAGTCTCTCTTACCTCACTCACCATGGGTTAGTTCCCTCCTTCTGATTTCCCTTCTTCCCTTCTTGGGTCCTTTCACTCCCTTCTCTGCTTGTTCTCACATTTCTCCCTGCCTCCTCCCTCTTCTCACCCATGGCGCTTTCTGTTTATCCCATCTATTCCAACTGCTTCTCCATCAACTATCCTTCCCTTCTCACTAAGTCTGGAAAGAAGAAATTTAAAAAGGATATCTTGGCCTCCAACCCAGGTCTCCCTATCGCTGATACCTATGCCAGCGCCTCTTCCAGACAGACCATCACTGACATCCTCTTTGTCATTCCTTCAACAGATCGATGGATCCCCCATATGATCTCTGTTCTCTGTCCTGTCAGCTCCTCTCCCATTAATGGTGGCACTCGTTGGGAAGTCCTCATGGATTCCTTCGACTTCTCCAGAGTCATCCTTAATGTTTACCTAAATGGCACTGTCATGGTCCAAGGCACTCAGGCCAATCTCCTCCTCTTTGATAGATGGTTCCCTCACCTCATCAACTTCCTTTCATCTCCTCTCATCCCTTTGCTACCTTGCCCACTCTTCTCTCCTTCTCTGCCCCACTTCGGGCTCCCTCCACACCTCCGCAGGTCATACCTCTGATTTGTACCTCTCCCTGGAAGGTCTTTAAGGCTAGTAACCTTCTTCATCTTGCCACTCTCAACTCTCGCTATGTTGTCAAACACTCCTTTGACATCTGCCACCTCCTTGAAGAACTGGACATTGATGTCCTCGGTCTTACTGAGACATGGTTCACGGCCAGCTCTGTCACGACCTTTGACACTCTCCCCCCTGATGGCTACAAGATTCTCTCTGCACCCAGATCCACCCGGCCCGGAGGTGGTGTAGCCCTGATCTTTCCTGAGTGGATTCCTGCCACTATCACTCCCACTCAGATTTACTCCTCTTTGGAATGCCTTGTCTGCAGCCTCTCTCACCTAGCCACTCTCTTACTGTTGGTAATCACCTCTTTTCTTTCCAAGTGGCTGACCTCTCCTCCCTCCCGGCCTCAAACACTCAACTCCTCCTCCTTGGTGACCTCAAAATCTACCTCGATTCTCCCTGTTCCTCATCTGTGCTCTTTCGTGACCTCTGCGATTCCCTCTCCCTCTCTATCTTCCCCTGTGGTCCGACTCACTCTGCAGGAAACACACTTGATGTCTTCATCTCCCCTGGCCTCACCCTCTCTATTCCTTTGACCACTCCTCTTTCCTGGAATGATCACTGCCTCCTCTCCTCTCATCCCTCCCTCTCTTCCCCCCAAATCAAGCCTACCCCAACATTGCCACCTACCTTCTCGGACATCCAGCCCATGAAGTGTGTGTCAGTTGAGGCTCTCGCTGCCACCTTCTTTGCCCCCTCATCCTCTGCATGACTCACACCCAGACACAGCCCTGTCCCTTTTCTACTCTTTTATTTCTGATACTCTTGATGCTCTTGCCCCTGTCATGAGGATCCGCTTGAAGTCCGAAGCCAAGAAGCCAAGTACAATTCCTGGTATGACTCCAACCTAGCTACACTTAAACGTATGTGTAGGGCAGCTGAGAGGAAATGGAGGGCTTCTTGTTCATCCTCTGACAAATTGGCCTGTCGCCTGCTCAAAAGGCAATACCGACTCTCTGTCCACACCAAGAAGAGAGCCCACGTTCAAGCCTGTGTCTCTGCGGCATCTTGCGGCATCTAACAACTCGGCCAAACTCTTTAAAATCTACAAGGATCTGGCCAATCCTGCTGCAGTCTTTGCCCCTCTTCTTGCCTCCCAGACTCTCTGCAATGCCCTTGCCTCTCACTTTATCTCAAAAACCCAGGACATCCTGTCCACCCTCTCCTCCCCTACCACTCATATCCCCTCTCAGTCTGTGCTTGCTGACCCTCCTTTAACCACTTCCCCAACCCCTTCTTAACCTTTCCTCTTTTCTCCCCTATTGAGGTCGCTAGACAAGTCCGATCTATGAAAGCCTCATCAAAACCGGTTCATCCCTGTTCCTCTAAAACCATCAAGGACCACATTGACACTGTCACTCCGGCCCTTATCGATTTATGCAACCTCTCCTTTGCCTCAGGATCCTTGCCCTTCCCTCTGAAGGACTCCCTTGTGCAACCTCTTCTCAAGAAACCCACAGCCGACCCGTCTTGCCTGGCTAACTGTCACCCAATTTCCATTACTCCTTTTTTTGGTAAACTCCTGGAAAAACTGTCCATCTCTCAGCTTAACCTTCATTCTGATTTTGTTGGCTCTCTCCATAACCACCAGTCTGGCTTCAGAGCTGCCAGAAGCATGGAAACTGCTCTCCTGGCCATCCATGCAGATATGCTCTCGAACCTTGACTCTGACATTCCCTCTGTCCTCACCCTACTTGATCTTTCTATTGCCTCCGAGATGGTCAACCATATCACCCTACTCAACCATCTCCGTGATAACCTTGGTATCACCATTTAGGCTCTGACCTCTTTCCTCTCTGTCCAACCCTCCCAGGTCCAATGTTGGTACTTCCTATCATCTATCTCCCTCTCTACCTGTGCTGTTCCCCAGGGGTCTAACCTCTCGCCCTGGACTTTCAACCAATACCTGGTATCTGTCGCCCACTGCATTGCCATTTTCTGCCCAAATTTCCAGTGCTAACCTGCCAACCCTCACCTCATTTACAGGCTACCCACGCCCACATCCTCTCCTTCTCTCATCTCTGATTGCCTAACTTCCATTCAAGATTGCTGTGCTGCCAATGATCTTTGTCTAAATGCCAACAAGACTGAGATCCTCCTCATCGGTACACCTTCACCATCCTTTCCCCTCACTCTCTGGCCCTCCTTCTACCCCTACCTTTAAGGCTAAGAACCTCTGGGTCATCTTTGACTCCACACTTTCCTTCTCCGCCCACATCTCAGATGTTTCTAAAACGGTCAAACTTCCTACTGCACCTCCTCTGAAGTACTCTGCCTTTCCTCTCCTTCACCCAGAAGCTCATTGTCTCCCAAGCTCTGGTTCTCTCTAGGTTGGACTATTGTAACATCCTCTTTCTAAATCTTCTTGCCTCTACTCTCTGCCCTTTACAACTAATCCAGAACAGGACTGCAAGGCTTGTCCTTGGCTTCAAGCCCTGGGAATCGTATATATCCGGCTCTGAAATCCCTTCATTGGCTCCCAGTGGATGCAAGGAGTAAATTCAAAACTCTCTGCATTGTCCACAAGGCTTTCTGGGGCCTGTGGCCAAAATATCTTCAACTATCCCTCCGCAAATACCTCCCCTCTCGAGCTCTTCGCTCCTCTACTTCTAACTGCCTCAGGGTCAGTCGTTTTTAAAAAAAAACATGCTGGGGGTAGATCTCTGTCTTCGGATGGGACCTCCCTTTGGAACAGCCTCCCTGCCACTCTGAAACATGTGAAAACCATCTCTGGTTCCAGAAGCACCTCAAGACCTTCCTCTTTGCTTCTGCCTATGCCCCCCTCTCCCATGCTGATCTGTTTCTCTCTTGGCCACCCTCTGGCCTCCGGCCCAAGTACCTGATCACCATGCCACCTTCCTGCACTGCCTCCGGGCCACCCCTTGCACTGGGGTGTGTATCTGTACTCATACAGACCCCTACCCCCTTTCTTTTCTTTCTGCGCTTATCAGACATACCCTGTCTGCTGCCTTAAACACAGCACTTGCCACTTGCTGGCTGCACTACAACCGTTTATTGCCTTTATTATTTATTTATTTTTATTTATTATTATTTATCTGTTCTCCTCTGCTCAGCACTTTCCACTTCTTACCCCCTCCATGAACTTTTCTCTTTTCCTTTTCCCATGGACTTGCACGTTCTCAATGTCACTGGGCCTAGTAAGATCATTGTTTTGTTCCCCTCCCTTGCCTTGTCGCGCTCTGAAACACTTGTGTATGAGCGCGATATAAATGAATTATCATATCATATCATTATGGGCAAATCAGCGGTACCAGATCAATCCACTAAAGAGGATGATATGCAGCAGGCCACTGAGAATGGCAAAGATGAGGGGCAAATCAACAGTGCCATGAGGGGTGGGAATACTACCATTACTTGAGAAATCTGTGAGGAGGTAATGGGGTTACTGTTGAGATGATGAAGTGTTCATTGGCACCTCCTGTGCTGGCCTCAAGGAAAATTCTCCGGTTTCATGCCTCAACCCCTCAAAGGTTATTCGGAAAAGCCAGGGAGAAGCTACCTATACCTTCTGAGGGTGTGGGGTTTTCCTTCCACAATTCAGCTTGCTCAATGGAGCTATTTGTGTTTTGGTCAGGCGATACACCTACAGACCATGAGTACCCTGCATCAAGTGCGACTGTGCCACACTTGCAACAAGTTGGAAGAAATAACCAGAGCTGTTTTTCTTCCTCTAAGCAGGGTCCTTTGTCGAATGTCTCAGTATCTATGGGCCCTGTGAATGACACAATCCATGGGTTGACGACTACGTGTGACTCCATTCTTGCATTGGTGACTACCTGTGAATCCTTGTTGGAAGAGATAACTGACATAGAGATGGACTCAATACACAAGGCTCTGGCACACCCAACAAGGCTCCATGATATTACCAAAAACAAAGAAGGGTGGGAGAATTGCTCTGTGAGACAAGGGCTCCAACGGAAGGGATTGAGACACAAGTGGGGTGGAATTGTCAAAACTGTAGATGCCAATGAAAAAATATTGCCCAAGTTGGGGTCAAAGTGTGCAATGTTGAGATCAAAAAGGGAGGAAGGAAAGGGGATCAAATCTGTGGGACACTGGTGGGTTGGGCTGTTGGTAAGACCACTGAAGGAATAACGTCCCTGAATAGGTCATGTATTCTGGATGTCTTCAGAATTATCCCTCAGCTTAGATCTATTATCACATACGATATTGACTAGATCACCCTGCCCCTAGTTAACAATTTACGTAAGGTAAGTTGCTTTCACTCAGGCATTGTGGCCAACATAGTATCAAAAAAGAGGGACAGCCTTTTGTCTCTCAGCTACGATCTGTATCCTCTAAAAGCTGGTGAAGAGGTTAAGATCTTTTTGGAGTATATCCCACCAGGGGCTGATGCCGGTCAATCGTCTGGGGCCCAGGATACCTTATGGCCTAATGATGGGTGCGGGGGTGGAACCTGAGGCTATTCTTTATAATTCTTACAGACAGCCAACAATTGGTCTTGGGTTGGGCCATTCCTAGCAATATTGGAGACCATTTGATATCTTGGAATGCTTGTGGGTTGAATAACTTATGGAATTTTTGACCGAATATTCAGGCTACTTGATGGGATTAAAATTGTATTGCTGCAGGAAACCATGTCTATTGCATAATTTGATGTGGGTGGCTACCAGACTTTAATCAGACCAGCTGTTTGTTCCAGTTCGGGACTTCCAAGGGGAGGGCTTGCAGTGGCTATTAATCTAAGACTCAAAATGGTGTCCGAGGTCTTTTTTGAATCAGGATGGCTTCTTGCTGTTAAAATAACTCTTACTGGTCCGGGGCCTGGGGGGATACCTTGTTGTGAACCTGTATTCGAATCCTATCAGGGTGTCTCTTGAGGATGTAACCAACTGCTGAGGGCAGCTACTTCAGGATTGGTATGCCAAGGGGAATTGAAGATATGTTATTCTAGCTGTGGATATCAATTAGAATTGTGCCAAGGGTGCATTGCTGAACGACTTAAATGATGCTGCACACCACCAGTCCTTGAACGTGAAAAGAGGTTTTGAATGGGATTTGTTCCTAAGCGAACAGGGTATGTTCCTACTGGAGATCTGACAACTAGTGAACTAGCATATACATGGAATAAGGGGAATTCTCGATCGAGGATCAACTATGTCTATGTTACTAACACTCTGGGAGCTAGATGTGGAACCTGGGGTGAGAGACCATTTACTCTTTACACTTGTGTTGGTCATTCCTTTCTCTTTATTTGATGTTAGGGTGGATCTGGCTCTAACCCAGCCAGTTAATGGCAGACGAACCGTTACATGGAGGTTTTTTTTCAAAATGAGTAGGGGGTGCTGTCCTTGGGGACTCCAGCTGAGCAATTTTGTTCACTGTATTGCTAGTGAAGGTATTGATGATCTGAGGCATAACAAGGGAATTTTGATTGTAGGAAGAAAGCGCCATACCTTGGATGTTATGATTCTGACTTCTAAGCAAGCCAAATGGCAAGCTATCAGTGGCCTTAAGAGACAGAGATTAAATATTGTGGTGTACCAACTAGCCAGGAAGAAAGCTGTGCAGACTCATACAAATCTGGTCAAATCCCTTTCTATCGAGTCATATGAACAAGACAACCAGCGTATGCTGGATAGCCTATGTGTGGGTAAAGAGGCACCCTTTTGGGAGAACCTAACTCTGTTTGTGGGGAGCAAACTCCTACTATAGATTCTGTCATCTCCGAGGCCACCTGGGTGGCTTTTTTCAGGCTAAATATTGGCCTCCAGTAAACAGGGTATCCTGTGCAGACCTCAACTTGAGACCAATGGAGTGGGGGGAGTGCCAATGGGAGGTGTCTGATATTATCTGGACTATTGAAAGCCTCAAAGCATCGAGGGTCCTGGCCCTACGTTATCCCGCCATTTGTACTTAAGAGCTCTCCCTCTCTATGGGTGACCCTCTTAAAGCCCCACTTTGATGCAATATGTGGGTACATTTTATCCCGCCTTCGTGGGTTCAGTCGATCACCATACCTATCTATAAGAAGGGAGATCCTGCTGACCCTGCCAATTATAGACCTATTGCCCTAATTGATGCTACCTGTAAGGTGTTTTCTATTCTTCTCCTTATGGACCTTGACCATCATATTAGGCAATTGGGTCTCTTCTCAAAATTCCAGGTTGCATTTAGAAAAAACATCGGCACTCCACTCAATGCCACTATTCTTGTAAATCTATTATCTAATATTCACAATAAAGACATGGGGGTTCTATATGGCATCCCTAGATCTATCTAGTGCCTTTGATTGTGTGGTAAGATACCATTTGTGGAACAAACCCCTTCGCTGGGATATACCCAAAAAGTTGGTTCAGCTCTTGGCGCTGCTCTATACAGGCATTTCTCTGAGAGTGTGCCTTACATGTGAGGGCTCTCTGTCTATCCATATTCGAACTTGGGTGGGTTTGAAGCAGGACTGTACTGTTGACCCTGTCCTCTTAATCTAAATGTGCAGGATGTGGAATATTTGTGGAGGGGTGAGATGATGTCAGCTGCTAGATTGGGTTAGCTGTCGCTGATGACTTTATCCTGAACCCCTAGGGGCCTTCAATACAAATTAAATCTATGTGCTCAGTACTGTACCTCCAGCATTGTATCCCTAATTGGAGCTAATCTAAAATTATCATCCTCTCTAAGGGAAGAAAGACAATTAAACACTTTACAAGGAATCTAGGTGGGGAGAAAATGGAGTACGTGGACTCCCCAAGGTACTTGGGTTACAATGTGGGCAATCAGTCTTCTTGTGTTACTTGGAAGGCAGGCCTTCAGAGTAGGCTCTCTGCCTTGACCTATCAAATGAAATGTCTGTATAGAAGGGTGTGCACGTTTTCTGTCTTACCCATTCAGCGCTTCTACTTGGCCATGGTTGAACCTTTGATATTGTATGTATTAGATTTCCACCTGCTAGACATGGGGGACTATCTTAATGTGGTACAAGGTAAACTGTGGAAACAGGTCTTGGGCCTTTATATCGCTATTCCTAACTGCATCATTAGGCACAAATTTAACCTCCTCTCGCTCAAGGCCCAATATATTTGGCACATGTTGGCTTCCTATTCAAAGATCCTCTGTCCACCACCCAACAGTCTATACATGGATCTGTCTGGTATCACCAAAGAAGCCACAGTCCTCCGTCACTTCCTTTATTAAAAGTATGAAGGATATTCTGATTCACATTGGTGGAACTAAAGAGGAATTAGTACATCGATCTGAATACTTAAAGGCTAAATTGTACAAACTAGACTGGGTGGAAACAGTTGATGCAATTTGTCTGTATAGTACATTCACTGAATGTGCTAAATTTGTACACAAAATTGAATGTATCCCTCGATATCTACAGAGGCTACCCTGTAATAGAGTTTGTGAGGTTTATCTACGTTTAGGCCTCAACCAGTTTCACTCGAAGGAACGTATCTTACACTGGAAAGGTCAACGGCCCCTACTTGATAACATCTACTGTGGGTTCTGTGATAGCACGTATGACCAGGAAACCCTCAAGCATTAGGTCACTGTCTGTCCTTATGTTTGGGAAAATAGATAAAGATGTTCAAACAAAATGCACCAAGGAAATATGATTTCTCTAGTGACCTATTCTGGTACCGGTTAATATGGGGTCATAATGTCTCACTTATTTTATCTCTGTATCAATTTTTATTATGTGTTTCTGCTCTCATGCAGCGAAGTGTTCTTCTGTTTTTATATAGTGAGAATTGTGTATCTTCTATTTGCTTTTGTATATTTTTGTATACATATGTGTTTTTTGTGTAAGGTTGCTTTGGTAACCAAAATCACAAAACATTTTCAAAATAAAAGCCTCAAACAACTTTTTCTAGAACATATTTTCTGTGTTTACCAATTTGCAATACTTCAAATACCCTTACTTGTCCACTATATACAACACTGTTGACAGATTTTTCACCTTATAGACTTTACAAGGAAGCAAAACTCCCAAGGCGCATGTTCATTGTATAACTGCTTTATCACAACAATATGCTGAATTGAATATACATTCTTTTTTACTAGGTGTGCACACCAATGCATGTTTTCTACAGATAGTAAAGCCCAAGTATACCAACAAATTCATAATTCATAACTTTTCAACTTGTTAATCAAAAATAGACATTCACTGATTCTAATACCAATGGGTCATATTGATTCAACTGACAGTATTGTTCTAAAATGGTCAATAATGAGAATAGCACTTCATACACAATATAGCTAATGAAAACATAGAATAACAAGGGGACAGAATACAGCCTTGACAAACACCCCTAAGAATGCTAAAGGGAGCAGACTTTTATCCTAAAGACCCATATCTCACTTCCACAGCAGTATCTCTATATCATTGCATTAGGGCATTCGCTGTTTTAGCTCACACACCCAAACTGAGTAACGTGCACTAATGTTCAGGTATGGAGATGCTGTCAAAGGCAATGTGAAAAGAAATTAAAGCTACAAATATGTACACTTATGCAGAGGCACATATTTGGTGATCAGCTTCGCCATCTGGAAAGTTTGTTCTCTAGTGCCCAACCCATTTCAGAACCCGTCCTGGCCATCAGATAATATGATATATCCCTCCAACCACTTTCCAACTCTGACCAATAGTAATCTGACATGCACCATATTCATAACACCAAATAAGGAAATCGGTCTGTAGTTACCCGGATCAGACTAAGCCACTCCTCATCATCCATTTTGAATGCTAAACCTGCTATATTCCATCTCATGAAGTTTACTGATAAAGGTGGCAGTAACATATTCCCCTCAAAATAATCTAAGTTTACATTGCTGTTCTGTAGTCAGTTAATTGAACCACCCACATCTATCAAATTAGAGGAATCATGGTTCTTGGCTCTTGGCCCATTTCTATTAGAAGCAGCAAAATCAAAATTATTATTAGGCTAATGACCATTGAAGATATATGGTGTTAACTGAGTTGGCTTTGTTGGATTTCAATTATGCAAAACAAGGTAAATGTATTTAGCATCTCAATCATAAATGTATCAGACATAATGAAAAAAAGACAATAAACTTTACAAGTGTGAATAAGAAAGGAAAACTCAGGAGGAAAGCACACAAAAACACTGAAACTAAACAGTTCAGCAACAGCTCAAGTCATTTTCCAATTTAATATGCAATATTCCAATGTGCCAGCCTTTCATTAGTCCAATATAACATCTGAAGACACCACACAGCAGAATGAGAAATATTACACTGAGAGATAGGCTCCAAGCCCGAGAAGGGAGGAGCCGGGTATCGCTGAGGGCAGTTTGTGGGAGAATCACACTCTTGTGATTTTGCTGAGAGGGAGCAGCAGCAATTCGGGAGGGAGGGAGATACACTTGTCAGTGTCCATCTCTCGAAGCAAGTTGATGAGACATATGATATCTACCAGGTCACACAATGTGGGAGGAGTGAAGGAAGCCAGGAATTGCAGAGGTCAGTTCGTTGGATAGGAAAATTCACCTTATTTTTCTGGGATGGAGCAGCAGATATTAAGGGAGATGGAGGGCACACACATCATTGTCCCTCCTTTGAAGCAAGTGGATGAGGCCCATGCCTGCACGTGGGAGAAGCATAGTTGCCTTATTTTGCTTCTAGGGAGTAGCAGAGATTTAGAGCAGTAGGTGACACACATTTGGATACATTTGAAAAAATATACCAATACACAAACAAGTGAGAGACAGCAGGAGACATGCTGCCTGTATTCTTTTCACTCCCACAGCTGTACTAGCCGTGTGCTCTTGGGAGGCCAAAACTGCACATGGTCAATTAATGATATCGTCCAACTCAAATCCTGCCCCTCCCCCCCCTCTTCCACAAGTCACTCTGCGATGAATGCCACAGTTCAAGAATATGCACATGTGTTTCATCATCACAATATAAGTCTGCCATGACCGTCAGAGAAGGTTGCACTTTTGACTATCTCAGGGGCAGAAGTGAGGTGTTTTCAGATTCAATCTACTGAAGATCAGGATCAGGGAACATCAACAGCAGGGCTACCTGAACAGACAAGACTAGGATTATACTCCATCAGAGCCAAGACAGGTACAGGCCCGGATGAAGAAAAACAGCGATATTGAGGAAGAGCAAAATTACATCACAGATGCAGAGGCTGTATTATTAATAGAACCTGTGCCCACCAGTATACAGTAGGTTTTTCTAAACAGCTTTCATGTGGCAGGTCAGAAAATGCATCACATCATGATGTGGCATTCAGAATTACACCAACACCAGCACCAATATGCACACATGTAACCAGGCTGTGTGGTAGGACACTCAATACATCAAATGTGTGGCAGTACTGCAAGAGCATAAACAGCAATCAAATCATTCCAATTGCACACTCTGACAGAAAACGGTGTGCCAGGGGAAGGCAGGAACTGATGTGGGTACATCTAGGTGATCCCATATGCATTTGAGCCATTCACAAGAATGAGAGAAAATCAGGGGATCTGAGGTACAACCCTCCTTGTACCAATAGACAAGCAACATACCTCCACTAGTCAATACAAATACCCCTGAAAATGCGTCAGCATTATCAATACTTGGGAGTAGGACACTAAGCTATACCCCTTCATCCCCACTTACATACAGCAGTGATCCTCATCTTATCAGGGTAGTATTATGGAAGTGTTTGAGTGTGGCAAAAATAGCATGACTCATGACAGTCACCACATGCTTGATGCTAACCTGGCTCTAATATTCACAGAAGATCTCCTACCCTTCTTGTTTGATGAAAACTCTGGATTCCTGTGCCCTATGAAAAGCTTTGACCACCAATGGGAAGTTTCCAGCAGGCTGTTTGTTGCTTCCAAAACATTACCAGAATTGTAGAATGAGGTCATGAATATGGTAGGTCAAGTACTAGACTTGGGAAAAAAGTCAACTTCACCATGGACACATGGACCAGTGGTCAGAGTATTATATACATGCCTGTCACATCACAATGGGTGGCCTTTCCTTAACCCAACAACCAAGAGGTATTCGAGAGTAATCCAAGTGGGCAGAAGTGTGTGCAATTCAGACCCAGTCAACATTGAGGATGCAATGGTTTTGGGCAGAAACCACAGAAGATTGACATCTGCAAGAAGGTGGAGAAGGTAGAAGCACACAGGTTAATGCCAAATAGTTTGCATTTGGGCTTTGTTGCAGAAAACAATGTATCAAATGTCCCTACTGCTTTATGAATAGACAAGGCAATGCATGTCCTCGCGGTTGCACACTTTGTCAGTAATTGTGTGCATGTGAAAGATATTTCTGCTATAGCCCAAAAGTGCAGCTCCCATTTTGGACAGATTTGTCATGCTAAAAATGTAGTTTGCCAATGACAAGTGTTCCACAACTTTCCACAGCAAAATCTGAAAACCTAAGTGTCCACCCTTGACATTCTTAACTGGTGGCAGGAAACATCTGCCACACAATTGCTCTGGCTGCGTCCACCCCCATGAGCATTCCGCCCTGCTCCTCCAATTCCTCTGTGCGGGCTTTTATCTGAGGGTCTGCCTCTCCCACCTTCTCCAAAAAGCCTGTCTCTTCTCCTACATCTAAGCCCCCCCCCCCAATGCTTCAGCCTCCCCCACTGACTGAGGATCCGAGATACTGTGTGGACGGAGAGAACTGATGCCCTAAAAGAGCATACAGTTCTCTAGTCTTCATCCATCATGGGGGAATCCTTTATCTCCAAGAATAAATATAGCTCCTCCTCCTCTCCCCCAGCCGGCTTTCCTGTCACCTTACAGCATCATGGGTGCACCATGACTAATACCACAAATGGCAAAGCTGGGAAGCGGGTTCAAGAAAACTACGTAGCCCCGATTGAGGGAACCGATGAGAAGCAGAGTACAACCCCAAGAGAAACAACAAACAAACAAGGGAACAAACAATCCTACTCTTAAAACGAAAGCGGACACTATTTATTTATTTATTTATTTATTTATTTATTTATTTCATTTGAATAGCGCACGAATGCCAGAGGCATCAATGGGCTGGTTACATGGTAGAAGTGACCTCACAGCAGCAAAGTCAGACACATAAGCAACTTTTTAGGATGTAAAACAAGCAAGGTTGGGCAACTGTGAAAATAGGAAAGGCTTGCCTTTTTTACGGAAGACCCAGTATGAATGTTCCGAACTTAGGGGAGGTGGTAGATCATTCCAATTTTTAGAGTCTATCACTGGGAAGCTTAGCCCTCCCAACCTCTTTAGTCAGAATCTTGGCGGGATCAGACGGTGTGAGTGGATGGTGCAGTTGGGTCTCGTGGATTTTGCTATGTGAGCCTTTGTGAGCGGTAGTTCGGAGCAGTGTTCAAGATGCATTTATGAATAATGTCAAGAGTTTTGAAAATTATGCATTCGCGAATTCAGGACCCAATTAACATTTCTTCTGGTAACAGTGATGTGCTCTTGTTTAGAAATGTTCAGAGCCGCCGTGGGGGCATTGTTTTGAATAGCCTGCACTCTGCTAATATTTCGAGCTGTGCTGCTGGTAAATGGCACATTACAATAATAAAGTCTTGATCTTATTAGGACACGAGCAATGGTGAGGCAGTTGTTTGTTGAGAGAAATGTCCTGCAGCCTGCTGATAAGCTTAGTGGTGTAGGCAGTAGAGGATGTGTTACCATTGACCTGTCTTGTTAACGACAAGGTGGAGTCAAGGTATACGCCAACGGTCTTGACCTCATGTGACACTGGGATGGTAATGCTGTCCATGACGAAAGATTAGTAGGCTGGGTCAAGTTTTCTAAGTAGAGATTGCGAACCAACCAGATGAATTTCCGTCTTGTCGTTTAGGCATAGCATGTGCATAGCCATCCAAGCTTGGATAGTTTGGAAGATTGAGAGCAGTGATTTAAAGTCAGTAGAGTAGTTGCCATTCAGGGGGAGGAGAAGTTGACTGTCATCGGAATAGTTAGTGTAGGATATGCCTGGGTCATCGAGGAGGTCGAAGAGGGGCTTAGTAAAAATATTGTACAGTTTAGGTGAGACGCAGCAGCCTTGAGGAACCCCATAGGAGACAGGGGCAGGAGGAGCTGTGGCTGTGTCTGAGAAGACTCTCATGGTTCTGTTGGATAGAAAGGAAGACCCCCAGGTGAGTGCTTCTGCCAAGAAGTGAGCTGCATTGGTGAGGTTTTGGCACAGGATTTGGTGGTCCACAAGGTCGAAGACCGCTGACAGCTCCAGAAGGAGGAGGAGGGCAGAATTGCCTGAGTCTTTAATGTCATCCAATTGCTTTTTTAAGTCAAGCAGAGCAGTTTCTGTGCCGTGGCCAGGATGAAAGCCAGACTGGCTCAGGCCCGAGATGTTGTTAGATTCCAGGTGTGACCGGTTCTTGAGGTAAGCCGCACTATCCAGCATTTTAAGGAGGAACGGGACTGTAGTGATGGGTGATAGTTTGAAGGGATGGCTAGGTCTAAGGTAGATTTTTTTGCAAGGGGAAGACCCATGCGTCTTTTAGGTTGTTTAACACTGAGTTGGAGGCAAACAACATGTTAATAAGGCTAGAGATAAAAGGGCAAGCGCTACAGGGCAGTTCTTGATGACTGTGGAAGTGAAGATATACCCATGGCATATGGAAGGTGTAAGCCCTTTCATGATTTGACTGACCTCTGTTGTGGAGACTGGTTTGAAGTTGGATAGGTTTGGAGCCAAGCTGTGGGTGGCCGGAAAGGTGAAACGGTGCTGATTTTACTCAAGATAGCTTTTTTCAAACTAATATTTTTCTTGAGCATAATACATTTTGTCAATCAGTGTATTTTTGATGTCAAAGCACCAAGAGCTGTCTTTAGTGCAGTTGTCTGGTGGGGGCGCAGGAGATTCACGCTCTCATAGTATAGAGAAAAGTTTGCATGAGCTTGAGTTGGCATTAGCAATTCTATTGTTGTCCATGGAACATTTTGCTTGATGGATTGCATGTGTGTAAGCCTTAGCGACCAGAGCAAAGAGAGCTTAATTAGACTCTGATGGGGACTTTTTCCAATTATTTCTGCAATTCTTTGTTGACCTGGAGTGCTTTGAAATCAGGGGAGATCCAGGTGTTGGTGGGTGCTGTAAATTTAGCTTTCTGTTGGGTGAGGGGCGCCACAACATTGATAGCCCGGGTAAGAGTTTGATGGTAAATATCAGCCAAAGTGGCAGGGTCATTAAAGAAGGTTTGTGAGGAGGTGAGTTTGTTAAGCAGAGGTAGAATGTCCATGGCAGAGGTATTGTGGGAGCTTCTCGTTACCGTTGGAAGCAAGGTTCTAGCTGGCTTAGAGGGGACGATGGGCGCTGGTAGGTTAAAGGAGATGATATTATGGTCAGACCATTGGCATCGCAGGTTGGAGGTGATCATATTACAGTTCAGCTCTGCCAACCATTCCAAGGTGCAACCTTTGGAATGCGTGGGATTGAGGATCCTTTGCTAAAAACCTGGTGCTTCAATAGAGTTACAAAAAGATAGGGCATTTGTGTCTGTCGGGTCTGAGAGTCCCAGATTGAGATTTCCCATGAGCAAAGCCTTAGAAGAGGGTTTGATGTTGACTGAGAGGGGTTACATAATATCCCCTTCGAATGAGAGTGGTGGGCCTGGGGCAGGATATATCAAGTGGAAAGTTATTGCTGTGGTGTGCATCAGGGTTAGTTTTGTTGTGAGTAAGTAGTTCACCAGTGGGGATGGAGGTGTTACTGATTACCATGATGAGGAGGGTGTCTCTAGCAATGAGGGCCACCTTTGGAATCCCCTCTACGTCTGGAGTCCACTCTATCTTTTCTGTAGGTAGTATATTTGGGGGGATAGCTAGTGACAGGGCCAGAGAAAGTGTGCAACCACGTTTCTCAATGGCAAGCACCTCTAGGTCATTGGATGTGATGAGGTCTGAGATGTCGTGTGCACGGGCTGAGAGGGATCTGGCATTGATTAGTGTTCCTTTTAAGGTAATAGGTGAGGAGCTAACAGGTGGATTGTTAGGTTTCAGATGTTGCTGGGCAGTGATGCCCTTCAGTGTTTAGGGTGGTGCTAGGAAGTTGTGTCAGGTTGATGCCAGAATGTTGTTTCACAGAAAGGTTCAGACATGAGGTGGGTCGGTCAGAGCTAGCTGTGTCTCTACCAGTATTAAGGCTGGTGGACACTCTTGTAACTTTAGGGGTGTTTGTCAAGGCAGGGTTCAGGTATTAGGTGTTACAATGTCGCTGGGGCCGGGTGGCGAAATGCAGGATGCTGTGCCTTTAGTCATGAGGTCAGGTCGAGGTGTAGTGGTCAGGCAATGGGTGAGGGGCACTGTCAAACGTGTCTTACTGGTCGCCATGAAGTGAAATCGAGTGTGGGCTTTGAGCCTCTAATGGTATAGTGCTTTGTGGTTTGGAACGAGGTGGTGATAGCAAGCACACATTTATCAGGGGCAGCATTCTGGTGCTGCAGAGAGGGGTGAAGGCTCACGAAGTGCGCTTAGAGAGGTGAGTATGCCTGCTCAATTGATCTCGGTATGGAGCGAACAGGCAAACTACATGCAGTAAAACCTTTGGGCTGGGCAGAGGTCTCGTTGGTATGGTGTGGGACATACGGAAATGCACAGGGTAGAGGGAAGGTGGAAGGGAGGATCTTTGCCGAGCATGGGAGGTCAGCAGGCATTTTCAGATTGATTTTCGTACTGGAGGGGCATAGAATGACATACCTTTGCCGGTCGTTCTGATGTTGGTCCAGTCGGCCTTCCACGGCCTGACCGGCCTTTGCCGGTCGTGCTGTTGTTGGTCCAGTCGGCCTTCCACGGCCTGACCGGGCCGGATATGGACTATAACAGCTGGTCTTAAATGTGGCCTTTAGTGGGGTCCATCGCAAACATTACACTACTGCAATTCTATACTAATACAATACAACTGTAACACTATTTTAAATAGTACATAAACACACAGAAGGGGAAGTGTAAAAAATGCTTGTGTCTTTTTTTGGGGCACTCAAATTGGTGTAGGACCTTTTTTATGCTTTTTTTTAAATATGGAACACAAAAATGAAAGACACCATGTTTTATTTTACCTTTTTTATATGGAGAAGCTAACAGAACACAGTATCACACACTGATTGCCGGAACACACTCAACCAATCACACAGGAAGACACTAATCATGTAAACTAGCAATACGAATAAACCCATCATTTGTCAGGAGATTTGCAGATCCTGATTGGACAAACATTATCATCATAATCAAAAACGTTATTTGGCTCGGGGGCCCATAAACATCGTACAACATCAACCATAAAAACAATACGATATAAAAACAATCAAACCATATCAATGTAGTACAAGTAATACGATTGCTAAGAACACATAATTACACAAGAAACGTTTCATTATTCAAACAATTAAAATATCTAAAAATAGAGAGGTTCTAAACTAAACAATCCGTAGAATATGGATCAAACATTTCTCATGCCAAGTACAAGGGACGGCGGTTTATGTTTTTGGTTCGGCCATGGGCTTATTGCCCTATAGACCAGCCTGAGCCTGATCATAAAACAAATCATTGCTTGAAACCGGGGAACTCTGCTGTGAGGTCATAGGGAATTCCTCAGGGTCAAAAACCCAACCTGTTGTTATGGCAGGGATAATTCTACAACAAACGATTTGCTTGGTAAGGTAGGCGTGTTCCTGGGGAATTCGCCCTGGCTTACTCCAGACACAATGGATGTAATACATGTCAGATTGAAAGAATGGGCAAAGGGAGACGAGCATGCCATCTGCATTATAGGTGAACATGACAGCCACTAACAGACAGAAACACACATACACACCCCCACATCCAAACACAAAGCATCATGCAGAGTGTAGCACATTGTAGTTCCACCAAACAGCAAGCATTTTGTATTGGATGCATCAATGCTTTTAGCAAGAAATCGACCTGGGTGAACTCCCCAAAAATTCAACTACAGTAGCAGACACCCCTTTTAGTCGAGAATTACCCCAATCTTAAGAATGAGATAGGATTTTGGCCCAATGAAAGGCAAACAAAGCTGTGGTAGGGCTTTGAAATTCATTAGTCTCTCACCAGTCTGAGTATGTATTTGCAAAGCTGGTGTAGAGACCTTGAATTTATATCTGATAGGAGCCAAATCCATTTTTATTAAAAAGGAAATTCTTTATGTGGCCTTTATGAATTTGGCCAGGGCATTTGATGCCCTATAATTCTCTATGGTCCTATCAGCTAGGAATCCCAATAGACATTTTATCTGTTTCAGTTGTTCTTCATCAGAATAACTCGGATACAGTTGGCTACACAATGAATAATGGGTTTATTTGGCGGGTACATCTAGTCAGTCAGGGCCCTCTCAAGTAATTCGTTGAGATCATCCGACTTAGAGAAGCCATTCAGAGCCAACTCATCTCCTAAAAGACGTTTTCTCTCCCAGATAAGGAACATCTCACATCCTGTTCCTTTGTGGGTGTCGGGTACATTTAAAGGCCCCAAACAGAAGTCCCTTTCACATGAATGGCAGGATTTTAAACACTGAAACAAAAAAGTCCTGGCGTTTGTTGTTTTTCAAGTAAAATTAAAGAGCCACATGGAAAGGAGCCTACCTGTCATTACTAATGGACGAGCAGCATTTTAATTTACAAAAGAAGGAGGAATCAAAGATCTCTGTCACATTGAAAACAGAATTTGTACACATTGAAAACAAAAACGCTCTGCACAGGTGTGTGTAACTAAAAACGGTTTTAAAAAGTAAAAGTGGATAGACCGATAGGGGGAAGGTACCATGGCGGACGTGTGAGGCTTGTGCTCCGTCCTAGCCCTCTGGGCCTACCGAGCAGACAGTACCCCCGGCAGGAGTGAAGGACAAAGGTGGTGGCAGAACAACACAGTGGAGCCTGCACAGAGAGACCCCTGCTGCAGAGGCAAGGAGAACCCGAGAGAGGGAGGCCCCCGTTGCTGCACCCTGAGGCTGCCCAGACTCGTGGGAAGGAGACAGAACATAGCAGAAACCCTGAGAGCCCCAGTGCATGCGAAGATGCCCGACAGACAGAGTGGCCAGGCGGAGTGGGGGCTATCCTGTGGTTAGCTGAGAGAAGTGCGTGGGCAACGGACAGAGGGATGCGGCCCGTGTGGACACCTCGTTCCCTCCAAGTTCACGGAAGACAAGAGACGGATCCCCACGGGCGGCTGCTGCAGGAGCGGGGCTGTACCTAGTGGAGGAGGGGCCCACGACGGAGGCTTGTGCTGGCAGATGTCTGCTCCAACTGAAAGATTTGAGGAGACTGCAGTGGAGAATGCAGAGGGTAAGTGGCCGACCCGGGGGAGTGCCCACAACAGAGGGCGGCCTGCAGGAGGAGACAGACTGGGCCGGCCCTAATGTGAGGCCCCCTTCCCGTAGCAGCGCGGAGAGAGACCGGCACACAGAGGATATCGCCCCCCCCCCGCCTCCAGCAGAGACGCCTCGACAGGAAGGAACCAGAGTGAGATGGAGGAGCACCGAGCTGAGGAGGCTACCGGGGAAGGGCCACAATGAGGGCCAAGGCCATCCTGGGTAACGGGCTACACCCCAGAGGCCGAAAGCCACACCAGGGAGCACGGTAGATGACGCAGATCAGGGGCTCTCTCTGCAGTGAGCAAGTGGTGTGACAGGGGGAGGCCCACCAGACAATCTGCGCCCCCACAAGGAGTGGAGCACCAGTTGCGGGCCGGAATCCCCGGGGAGAAAGGAGGACGCTCCCCAAGAGGGATCCCTCCCCAAATACAATAAGGAGGTCTGCGCTCAAATCCCCCGACACAGGGGCATCTCAGGCGGGGCCGAATAACAACTGCTCCCCACACGGGTTGGGGTAAACACCCCCCACCACCGACCCCACGAGACGAGGGGCCTACGAAACAGACAGGAAGACTTCACTCAAGGAGACAAAAGCCCAGGGAAGTTAGGCCACCCCACGGAAGTAATGGAATAGTGGCCCAAGGTGAACCCCAAAGGCTCCCCACCAGCTTTGTGGACCCCCCACAGAGGGCCCGAACCTTGGATCCTAGATATAGCGGAATCAGAGACTAAGGCACAAGGTTGGTGGAACAGAGCTGGACCAGAGGGAGCACATATCAAAATCTATTCCCGGGGAAACAGAGAGACAATAAAGGACGACCCTGGAGCAAGTAAACACTGCCCCCCAGGTGACCGGGCACCTATATGAGCACTCTTGTCGCTACAGCGCTTCCGGAGATCACAACTAAATACCAGAGAGGTGCTACACGTGGCCACAGACAGAATGGCCTCAGGAGATGGCCCCCCTCATCCTCACTCACCAAGGAAGACCTCAAGGACATATTGCAAGAGATTAAAGCCATCAGGACAGATATTCAGGCCTCGATATGCGATCTTAGAGGAAGGGTAGACACACTCGAAGAGAAGATAGAGGGGATGGAAAATAACCATCTGCAGGCAGACCTTCTCGACATTAAATATGTAGCAAGAATAACAGACCTTGAAACAAGAGAAGAAGATATGGGGCCTCATTACACGTTGTGCGGTAAAAATTGCAAATTACCGGCATGGCATTATTAACGTGTCCGCCCTTGCAAGAGGACGCTAATAGCGTACCATTACGAGTACGCGGGCACGAGCATAGCGCCATACCGGTAATGACCCCCCCGCCATGCCGCTAAAGACCCCAAAAAGACCCTTACCGGCAACGATGAAAGCGCAGATAGCACTTCCGACCTCCAGCAACATGCAAACAACGGTCACCGCAATTAGCGGTCACCGTTAAGAAGCAGAACCGGAAATAGCGTCATCGCACAGGAATGGGAAGGAGCACGGCGGCCATCTTTAAAAACACAATCCATTGCCATCCTCTGCCCCCTGGACCTGTTTTGAGTAGTTTGCAATTGGAAATCCACAGGGACACCCTCGCCATGCCTAAGGCCGTTAAAAAACCACCGACCGGCAGCGCAAGGAAAAATTCACCACGGAGGAGCTAATAATGCTCACACAGACCCTTGCTGCTAATGCCGTCGTGGTATTTGCGAGCGACATGCATCGGGAGACCCTTATCCGAAAGAAGGCAATCTGGGATGAGGTTGCCTTGAAAGTGAGTGCAGTGGGCACCACAACCCGCAATGTCCGTGAGTGCAGAAAGCGGTGGGATGATCTCTGCCTCCGGGTCAGAAGCATCCTGTCTGCGAACCACAACATAGCCACAGCAGGTGGATCTGATTCACTGATGAAATTAAAGGAGTGGGAAGAGACCTGCGCCAACCTGATTGGAGTGAAATCAATAGAGGGAGTCAGGACAATGGAGCATGGCGTGGCAACCACTTCAGATGGAGGTGAGTGTACACATGAAAGTATGCACTGCAAATCTTCAGATCCCCCAAAATGTGAGCACAGAATCACCTCATGGATGCCCAAACATATACAGATGCATACAACCCTGGCCATGTCAGTGTCAAACCCAAACACACACACACATGCACACATCACCAGAGACAAGTGCCACACACAACCATGCATGGATGAGCCACTAAACAGAAACATCACCTGCATCCTTACCAATGAAGTCCAAATGCCCACAACTGCATTATTGACGTATACTGCATTAAGTACATAGAACCGTAACCAATGCCATCCCCCTCTTTGTCCCCGAAAGTCTCACATACAGACACTGAGGATACTGGCACTGCAACTCAGGCACCCCCTGCGAGTAAAAAATCAAGGCCACAGGACACAGAGGACACCCCCACGACATCAAGGGGAAAAGGGAAAAGAGTCCCCATGCAGATTGGCAAACATCGGTGGAGCGCCACTGCCAAGATGCAACTGTTCACACCAGCAACAACTGCCCCGCCCCCTGAGGGGAACCCACCACCACAAATCCCAGCCACGGAGGGCCCACCCTCAGCTGCAACTAGTTCCACAGGAGAGGCGGCAGCCACAGCGCCACTCTCAGATGTGGAGGATACGACAGATTTCCACATGGAGATGCAAACCCCAACCCCCCCCTGGAACACCCGAGGCATCACCACAAAAGACACCTGGGTCCAGTGTCCCCGGCGAGGACAACATGGGAGGTTTCAGTAGCCCACCGGTGGCTTCACCAGTTGTCCTGGTTGCATCGGAAGGCGCAGCAGCCACAACACCAGAACGCAACAGTGCCCTTGACCTGGCCAGCATCAGCCAGCGCCAAGAGGACATAACTGTGCTGGTTGGGCAGCATGTGGAGGAGGCTGCCCGTCTCAGGGCGGAGATTACAGAGACAGCTAGGCACTCTACACGGAGGCAATAGAGGCCTGTACCAACAGGCTGTGTGGGGAGATTGTGCAATTTAGGGAGGTCCTCACGCGGATAGCGGACGCAATGGACCGCCAGTTCCCAACACCAGGACAGTCAGCCACTTCCTCATCCACCAGTTCGAGGCAGACAAGCCCCCTACGCTGCTCCACACGCACGACCAGGCGCACGTCTAGCCAGCCTCCTAATGCCGGTGGTGGCAATGGCGAATAGGGACTGCATGGTCAAGCTTCCACGTGCATAGCTGGACAACAACATTGTGCCAGACACATAAGGGACTGTTGTGGGGGGTGGTGGGAAGGGTGTTTTTGGACTTTTGTGGGGGTGGGGGGAAGGGTGTTTTTGGACTGTTGTGGGGGGTGGGGGGAAGGGTGTTCTTGGACTGTTGTGGGGGGTGAGGGGAAGGGTGTTTTTGGACTGTTGTTGGGGGTGGGGGGAAAGGTGGTGGGATGTTTGGGGACATGCACTTTCACACCTTTACATTTCTTAATACACTGGTGTTTGATCTATACACATGCTTGGACTTCTTCATTGTGTATGTGTACTTTATTGGCGACAGGGTCCATTGTGTGCTTCCAAACAGACACCAGTGCATTACTACCCATATCCATTCCTACAAAAAGAAAACATGTAACTCAGAATATTTGGTTGATCAGATGCTGTCTCACAGCACGTCCCTCCTGGCCATCCCATCTTGCATGACCTGCATCCCCGTCAACTCCGTCCTCATCACGATCATCATCATCATCAGGTGCTTCTATATCTACGTCAGGGGGCAGTGGCACAATCTGTCTGATACACATATGCCATGACACATGCCATGGTGATCTTGGCCACCTTCTCATGGCCACACAGGAGAGTGCCACCTGACCTGCTAATGCACCTAAACCGTGTCTTCAAAAGGCCAAAGTCTGCTCGATCACGACGTGGGTACGGGTATGGGCACGATTGTAGTCCTCTTCGTGCCTGTTCTGTGGGTTCCGTACAGGGGTAATGAGCCAACTCTTCAGGGAATAGCCGGCATCACCTGTATGGAGGGACAAATGGGGTCTGGTTACTGTTCACCTCAAGAGCGGCCTGTTCATTTCACACAAATTGACTTTGCATTGTGATTGAAGTCCACAATTAACAGCATGCATGCAGACGATCTGTGTGACTGCAATTTGCAAAGTTGAGCTTGACCCTGCAAGTGAACATGCCCCATTAATGCCTCCAACAGTAAATGACATGTCCTGGGTGAGGCCAGGTTTTACCTGTCCCTGGGCACAGGCAGAATTGGTACCACACTGCTAGTGTACTGCCATTCAAACATTTATGTTGCCATGCTGGAAGGCATCACTTCAGTGGTGCTATAGGTGCGTGGTACAATGCTATGGGTAGGGGTGATCCCTTTGCATGCATTCACGGGAACATTGCATTATTGTGGTTGTGCTGCGCTGATTCTGTATGACTATCTTGACGGTATGTAGGAGATTTGTGTATTTTGTGGTGTTGAATGTTCTGCAATGTGGATGTGGATGGATGTTTAATGTTTCTAAACCTAGATTGTTCTCTATGTTGTGTAGCTTATACTTACATGTCGGTTCATCTCAGGTACATTGCGGCCTTCCCAGATGGACATTGGCGTACATCTGTATGTGCATTTGTCCTACGGACGACAAGCTACACCCAGTTGGAGTATGTATCCCCCCCCCCCAATCACACTGCTATGTGCTTGCCCTGCTACTCACCAAGTAGCCATGAACGTTGTCCGGCTTATCGCTCCATGTAGCGTGGGATGGTTGAGTTCCGCAGGACCATGGAATCATGGGTTGATCCGGGGAAACGGGCACAACAATGTGTGATTATCTTGTTGGCGTCACATACCATTTGAACATTGATGGAGTGGAATTTCTTCCTGTTTCGGTAGACAACTTCATTGTGATGTGGGACCACCAATTCCACATGGGTACAGTCGATGGCCCCAATGTAACTTGGGATGCCTGCCAGTGAATAGAAGCCAACTTTGGTGTTTGCAATCTCCTGGGCAGTCCGTGGCATGAATATGTGTTCAGGTGCATGCCTCAGTAGGGCATTGAGTACATGGGTCAGCGTGCGTGAGAATACTGGTTGTGAGATGCCATGCATGTGCCTCACTGTATGCTGGTAGGTGCCTGTGGCCAGGAAGTGGAGCACAGTCACCACGTTTAGTAGAGGGGGGGATGGCAGTTCTGATGTCTATGAGGTTCACAATGTCATCATGTATCATGTCCATGATGCTGGTGATGGTATCCCGGTCCAGACGGTACAGGGTGTGTATCTGCTCAGATGTTAGGTTAAATGGACTGGCTCTGATCCTGGGGATTGGTGGCTGCATCTGTGGTATGACTAGCTGCCGTGTTGGTGCTTGCTGTGCCTGTCTTGCCCTCCTCCTGCTCCTCCTCCTGCGTCTCCTCTGTGCTGCCTGTTGTTGTAGCTGCTGCACTGCAATCATGTCCTCCAGCCCATGCAATGCTGCTAGTATTGGGACCATCTTGGTGTGGGAAGGGGTGTATGAAGGGGTGTGGTAGCTCCTTTTGTGCTGCCACAGTCTCCATTGCCTCCACCTGTGCTGATTGTGTCCACCTGTGGAAGGTGGGAACACTGCTCAGTTCTCTTAACGGGTGGTTCGCGATGCTGGTATTAGTGCCATGGCGGTAAGGGATTTTGGGGGCTTTACCATGCCGCTATTGGCATGTCCGCTTGGCTTGTGGTGGTGTGCTATTAGCGGCATGGCATTATTTACGGGAAGGAGGGTCACGCGCACGCGCACTGGCCGCTATTAGCGGCACCGTACTTAGCGGTGCCGCTAATGGCGGGGAGCCGGGTCGTAATTGGCATGGGGATTTAACGTTACCGGTATTCCATTACCAGTAACGTTAAATCCCTACCGCCTACCGTGTAATGAGGCCCATGGTGTTCAAAATGGACGATGTCGAGAACAGAGAATGACGCAACAACTTGCAAATCCTAGGGGTGACTCAGCAGAGGGGAGAAACAGCGGCGGAGGTCGGGAGGAAAGTCTAAGTCCTGATAAACCAATTGTTCACCCTGGAAGGAGGCAAAGAAGTGCAGCTTGAAAGAGCCCACAGGGGTGGAGGCGGAGGAGGGGGTGGCCCGAGGTCTATTGTGGTGCACTTTCTCCGCTATAGATATAAGATGGAAGTGTTGGAAAAGGCGAAGAGACTGGGGAGCTTCACATTTGAAGGATATTCAATCAGTGGGGGGTCATTCCGAGTTTGGAGGCAGCCATGGTGCCAATAGCACCATGGCTCCCTCCAAACTCGGGTCTGGGTCCGGTGTCTCTGAATGGGGACTTACCGGGTCATTCCAACCTTGGAGGACCCAGTAAGTGCCCATTCAGAAAACCATTTCCCATTCCCATTTGAGCCCCTATAGGGCTCAATGGGAATGGGGAAGGAGCTAATAACGGGCTCACGTCATACCAGCCATTCCTGGTGGGACCTCCTGAGGGACTTCAGAATGTGGCGGTAGGGGGTTAATGGCACCGACATCCTTACCGGTGCCGTTAACCCCCTACCGCCATACTCGGAATCAGGCCCAGCGTCTTCCAGGACCTCTCGGCCCTGATGCTTGCCCGATGAATGGAATGTCGCTCACTCACGCAGTGGCTCAGGGGGCTGGACATTACATACAGATGGTCCTACCCGTTCGCCCTGTCATTTGAGCAGAACAGAGTTGATTACGAGTGACCGGCGGCAAGGAAGCGCTCCAGGTGCTCCAAGTCCTCCAGGGAGAGGACACCACAGTGGAGATGGGGGAAGGAGAGGCCACACCCACAGATCATTCGAGAGAACCCGAAGGGACCTGGGCTTTGAAGAAGAAGATGAAGAGGAAGAGACAATTTAAGAAACAGAACACGCCAACTTGCAGGGAAGAAGCAAATTAAGCATGATAGATCCAACGTCATGGGAAACTGATCAGAGACTCTACACACGTCCAGACCCCTGCCGGGGGAGGTGAGGGGATAAGGAGGACAGCGGAGGACTATCGGCTCACATCCCATAGTGGCTTGCCCTCTGGCAGGCGTCTCACACCAAGGCTGATGTAGGGGAGGTTGGGGGGGGACAGGGAGCTGACTCAGTGCAGAACGGACCTGGGGCTCAGAGGTGATTATTGAGGCTCCTCAACACCAAGGGTGAAGGGAGAGGTTTGGTACTCCTTGATGGCAATTCCTGAGAAAGGGGGCCGGGTTGAGACCCTTAAATTAGGCTCACTGAATGTAAAAGGCCTCAACTCACCTGAGAAACGTTCCCTTTTGGGGAGGGAGATGAGGTTGAATGTCCTTTTGGTGCAAGAAACAAGGACAGTGGCGTGGGAAGAGAGATGGATCCCGGGTCCCCATGTTGGGCAAGTATTTTGGGCATCTGGTGCCTCCAAGAAAGGTGGTGTGGGGATAGTATTCCACAGAAGACTTAGACTCACAGAGCCGATGAGGTGGAGCAGAGAAGATGGAAGGGCTTTAGTGGTCTCAGAAAACCTGGACAACAGCAGGATAACCGTAGCAACCCTCTACTGCCCTAACAGGGGCCAGATACAATTTCTGAGGGACCTGTCAGCAAATCGTAGGACATAGAACAAATTTTACTCCTGCCAACTCTTTTGAGAACAACTTGTGCAGTGGCCCAATACAAACCATAAATAAGAATATTGGCTGGGATCTAGGCCACCATACACGTGGCAGTTTGTTGTCCAGTTTCTTTTAGAATTCTCTTTTATCTACTTTGTTCAAAAGTTTGAAGAAAAACCCACATTTAAGTTTTTGTGTTTGGTGTCTCTTGACTATTAACCTTCTAACCATCGAACATATGCATTTATATGTTTGTTATATTGCTTTATGTTTAGTTGTTTATGTATTATTTACACAACTATTTCTTTGTTAAATAAATATTTTTTATGGTTTTTCAATCATCAGACTACCCTGTTTGCTTTCAGAGTCTGTTACAGCCTAAAAATGTGAGTGATACCTTTGTAGTACACCCTGACAAATAACTTGTTACTCGAACTAATTATTAATTAAACCCACAGCAGTGCGGACCCTCTTGTTTTATTCTAGGTCTTAATCCCTTTCCTCACTACTTACGGGATAATTCCCCCCTTTTTCTTTGTGTTAATACAATTTCTGAGGGAGGCAATGAGTGAGATCCTGGAAAGAGTAGAAGGGCCTCTCATTCTGGGAGGAGAGTTCAACTTGTGGGCGGACAGAGAAATGGACCACAGTGGTGAACCCATTCCCACAGGAAGCAGGGGGGGACAGGTGAACCGGGGGTTAATAGATTCCATGTGGGACCAGGGGATGGTGGACATTTGGAGGGAGGTACACCCGACAACGCAAGGATACACGTTCCACCCAGCAGTCCATGGCACTAGAACGAGGATAGATTACATCTGTATGGAACACCAACATGCCAGTAGAGTAGAAGGATGTGAGCTTCGTCCCATCAGCTGGTCGGACCACGACATGGTGGGAGTGGACATTGCAATATCTGGGCTTAAACCCAGCGAATCCCTGTGGTGCTGTAATGACCTGCTTCTGAGATATGGGGTCTTTAGAGAAGAAATGGGAGAGGCCATTAATGAATACTTTGAAATAAATGGTGAAGTAGAGCTGGGGATGGTATGGCATGCAGCTAAGGCAACCTTGTAGGGCATACTGATTAGAGAGGGGGCGGCGAAGAAGAGAATCACGGCCCTACAAGCTCTGAACTTGTTGGGAGAGATCCTCCCCTTTCCCTTCCATCTAGAGAAGATGGAAGGGAAAGGGGAGGAAGAGAAGGAGAGGGATCTGGGGATAGCCAGAGGTAAGCAACAGGAGCTCAGAGAAATTGAGATGGGTAAGGTTATTGCTGGCCTCCAATGTTCGAGACAAAAATATTATGAAAAAGAGGATAAGGCAGATTCCGTGCTGGCGGCTAAGCTTCGAGGCCAAATAGCGGAAAGATGGGTGGACAGCGCTAGGTGAGAGGGGAATAGTGTTAGGGCTGAGCCAGAGGCAATAGCTGGGGAGTTTGCCGGCTTCTATGAGTCCCTATATGGAAAGGAAGAGGATCTGGACGGGGTGGCATTGGATTCCTATCTTGAGGGAGCAACCCTACCAACACTCAGATATAGTGAATCCTCTGCCTTGGACGGGTCTATCATGAAAGAGGAAGTTTGCAAAGCAATATCAGGCCTGAAACTGGGGAAGGCACCGGGAGAAGACGGATTTACGGTGGGCTTCGACAAGACCTTCGTGGGCCGGCTAGCTGGGTTCCTGGCAGGCCTATTCTCAGACATCTTGGCAACCGGGAGAGCACCCCCATCTTTTGGAAGGGCATTAACCACAGTCATCCCCAAGGAAGAGAATGACCTGGCAGACTGCGGGTCCTACAGGCCCATCTCCCTACTGAACATTGATGCGAAGCTGTTCACTAGGATAATCGCCACAAGACTCGAAAGCCTTATGCCGAAACTCATTCACTCAGATCAGGTGGGCTTTATCCAGGGGAGACAGGGAGCAGACACCATGAGAAAGACCCTGCACCTCAGGAGAGAAGCAGCCACCAGAGAGGACAACCCGGTCCTAGTGGACATAGATGCCGAAAAGGCGTTTGACCGGGTTGACTGGGGGTTCCTCAACAAGGTTTTGAGAAAATTTGGTTTGGGCGAAGGACTCGGGCAAGCCATCAAGGCCCTATATATATGAACCCATTGGCCAGGGTCACAGTGAATGGACGGTTATCTCACAACCATGCATGGATGAGCCACTAAACAGACACAACACATGCATCCTTACCAATGAAGTCCAAATGCCCACAACTGCATTATTGGCGTATACTGCATTAAGTACATAGAACCATAACCAATGCCATCCCCCTCTTTGTCCCCGACAGGCTCACATACAGACAGTGAGGATACTGGCACTGCAACTCAGGAACCCCGTGCGAGTAAAAAATCAAGGCCACAGGACACAGAGGACACCCCCACGACATCAAGGGGCAAAGGGAGAAGAGTCCCCATGCAGATTGGCAAACATCGGTGGAGCGCTGTAAAGACTGGTAGGGGGTGTCTCTACTTCTGCTCTCTATATGGTAGAGGAGAGGCACAGCGGACCCCAGCCAAGATTCTCTATTATTGGTCCGTGGTCGAGCAATCAAGGCCTAGCTTCTCAGGAGGTGATGCAGGCTGGTTCAGTGTAGTCCCCGAACCCCCACAAAGGAATGTCCACACACTGTATCACTGAAAACACAGTCTTTATATAATTAATATTCAAGGGTATGTACATGATCACAATAACGCACTTTGTACTCGGAAGTCAATAATGATAAATATATACAATTCTAGAGTGGTACCACCAATGTTATCAAATCTCATTAAAGTGCATCAACTGTACGGTTAAAATGTCGCACAGATTAATAACTAGGAACCCAGCAATAGGGATAGGCAGGAACGTAAGATGGTTGAAACCATAGGCTGAATTCTGACCCTACCAATAGGCACAGTTCTGTGTGGAGATCCCCCCACCTGGGCAACCTGTAAATAAAAAGATATATAGCACAAGTCCAGTCCATGTAATGTTCAGTAGTCTTACTTCCTCCTATTAAGGTTTTACCCCCCGAATGTACCTGGTGGAGTAGAGTTCTCTGACGATGTGTCGACCGATCCTTCTTGAGTGACTCCCTTTCAGGCAGGAGCCACGGATCGTCGAGAGGTGTCGAGGACCTCGGCGTTCGGTGTCGGGGAATCGACGGCCCTTCTTGAGTGCCCTCCCTTTAAGGCAAGAATCACGGGTCATCGAACGTCCAACGGGGAAAAGGGTGAACTACGGCAGGTAAGTGACAGCTTCGTTCCTATCGGTGTTCGTCGACGACAGAGCGTTGGCGTCCTGCAAGGAAGAGGCGTGCAGGGCACCTCAGTGACTATAGTTCTGGACCGCAAAGAGATGATGAAGAACTGTGGCCCAGCAAGCTGCGTCTCTGCGGTCTTTAGGTGGCGGGAAACCCACCGGTGGATGCTCCTCGGCGCGTCGACGGTCGGGCCTTCTCCAGCGGGAGACAAGCGGGTGACGATGCAGACGAGATCAATGGAAGTTCTTAGGCAAACAGGAGCACGGCGGCTCCGGTCGGCGATGGCGGTCGTCGACAGTGGCGGACAACAGTCCGAGTGCTTCTCTTTGAGATTCCGCGGCAGTCCCCGTCTCGGGTCAGCAGCCTGTCGAAGGTCTGTCTACCAGGGAGCTTTGGCAAAGATCAGCTGTGCACGATGGCTGTTCGTAGCTCGGGAAGAGGGCGCCTTACCAGGTCCTCTCTGGGTCAGTCCTTGGAAACACAGCAGCCTTCAGATTGCGAAGTAGAGCAACAGCACTCCTTCTCGTCCAGCGGGGCTTCAAGGTCAAGCGTCAATTACTCCAGTTACTCGTCGTAGCGGACTTCAGCTTCTGAACACGATTCCTAGCAGTGAGAGGTCCCCAGATATACTGTTGATCTCCTATTCATTCCATTGAGTCACACTCAAGCATCCAATCACTACTAAGGGCATTCATGCAGGCAGCCAATCAGGCACACAAGGTATTCAGGCCATTCACTTCTCTCCAGACACTCACAACAAGTTATGTGTATTGGAACAAGTACCGAGCCATTCAACACTCCAAGCTGCATTCATACCGGTTTCAGGCATGGTTGTCTCACTCATTGTTTCAACCACCAGATACTAGACACCCAGAAGACAGAATGCATATTCGTCACACACTCTATTCACCCAGGTCCCACCCACAGGAGGTACCGACAACCTACATCACTGGGAAGGCTCCAGCTAGTCTGGCCGGGCCTTCACAACAACACCATATATGGCATTTCCACCCAACAGTCAGTCAGGGGGAAGGGACAGAGTCAGGGCTTCCCAGGACTTTGGGAAAACAAGGTAATGGGTAATAGAAAGCAAGAGGCCACAGGGGCCATCTTGTTTTCCATCCGGAATCAACTGATCCGAATGGCAGGGCCGGGGTATCCCAAAATGGAGGATACTCTGCGCACCTGTCAACTTCAGCATGGAGCTGTCACCAGCCCATACCCTGTTCTGCGGGCCACCCACAGGTGCCCAAAAACATACACTAGGGGCACAGGGTTGTACCCCCACCCATGGGTGCCATAAGGGTATCCCACGGGTCCGTTCACCAAACCAAAAGAGAGAGAGCTGCACCGCCAGGAGTTTCACCTGAACTCCTGTGCGGAAAACACAACAGAACACACGATAAAAAGCAGTAAAGGACAAGGATACGGAGGCCCTGTCCCTTCGATGCATTTCCAGCATCACAAGCACCACTGCCAAGATGCAACTGTGCACACCAGCAACAACTGCCCCACCTCCTGAGGTGAACCCACCACCACAGATCCCAGCCACAGAGGGCCCACCCTCAGCTGCAACTAGTTCCACAGGAGAGGGGGCAGCCACAGCGCCACTCTCAGATGTGGAGGATACGACAGATTTCCACATGGAGATGCACACCCCAACCCCCCCTGGAACACCCGAGTCATCACCACAGCAGACACCTGGGTTCAGTGTCCCTGGCGAGAACAACATGGGAGGTTTCAGTAGCCCACTGGTGGCTTCACCAGTTGTCCTGGTTGCATCGGAAGGCGCAGCAGCCACACAGCCAGAACGCAACAGTGCCCTTGACCTGGCCAGCATCAGCCAGCGCCAAGAGGACATAACTGTGCTGGTTGGGCAGCATGTGGAGGAGGCTGCCCATCTCAGGGCGGAGATTACAGAGACAGCTAGGTACTCTACATGGAGGCAATAGAGGCCTGTACCAACAGGCTGTGTGGGGAGATTGTGCAACTTAGGGAGGTCCTCACGCGGATAGCGGACGCAATGGACAACCAGTTCCCACCACCACCACCACCATGGACAGTCAGCCACTTCCTCATCCGCCAGTTCGAGGCAGACAAGCCCCCTACGCCGCTCCACACGCACCACCAGGCGCACGTCTAGCCCGCCTCCTAATGCCGCTGGTGGCAATGGCGACTAGGGACTGCATGGTCAAGCTTCCACGTGCATAGCTGGACAACAACATTGTGCCAGACACATAAGGGACTGTTGTGGGGTTTGGGGGAAGGGTGTTTTTGGACTGTTGGGGGGGTGGGGGGAAGGGTGTTTTTGGACTGTTGTGGGGGGTGGGGGGCAGGGGGTTCTTGGACTGTTGTGGGGGGTGGGGGAAGGGTGTTTTTGGACTATTGTGGGGGGTGAGGGGAAGGGTGGTGGGATGTTTGGGGACATGCACTTTTACACCTTTACATTTCTTAATACACTGCTGTTTGATCTATACACAGGCTTGGACTTCTTCATTGTGTATGTGTACTTTATTGGCGACAGGGTCCATTGTGCGCTTCCAAAAAGACACCAGTGCATTACTACCCATAGCCATTCCTACAAAAAGAAAACATGTAACTCAGAATATTTGGTTGATCAGATGCTGTCTCACAGCACGTCCCTCCTGGCCATCCCATCTTGCATGACCTGCATCCCCGTCAACTCCGTCCTCTCACCATTATCATCCTCATCAGGTGCTTCTATTTCTACGTCAGGGGGCAGTGGCACATTCCGTCTGATACACATATTGTGCAGCATGACACATGCCATGGTGATCTTGGCCACCTTCTCATGGCCATACAGGAGAGCGCCACCTGACCTGCTAATGCACCTAAACCGTGTCTTCAAAAGGCCAAAGTCTGCTCGATCACGACACGGGTACGGGTATGTGCACGATTGTAGTCCTCTTTGTGCCTGTTCTGTGGGTTCCGTACAGGGGTAAGGAGCCACCTCTTCAGGGGATAGCCGGCATCACCTGTATGGGGGGACGAATGGGGTCTGGTTACTGTTTACCTCAAGAGCGGCCTGTTCATATCACACAAATTGACTTTGCATTGTGATCGAAGTCCACAATTAACAGCATGCATGCAGACGATCTGTGTGACTGCAATGTGCAAAGTTGAGCTTGACCCTGCAAGTGAACATGCCCCATTAATGCCTCCAACAGTAATTGACATGTCCTGGGTGAGGCCAGGTTTTACGTGTCCCTGGGCACAGGCAGAATTGGTACCACACTGCTAGTGTACTGCCATTCAAACATTTATGTTGCCATGCTGGAAGGCATCACTTCAGTGGTGCTATAGGTGCGTGGTACAATGCTATGGGTAGGGGTGATCCCTTTGCATGCATTCACGGGAACATTGCATTATTGTGGGTGTGCTGCGCTGATTCTGTATGACTATCTTGACGGCATGTAGGAGATTTGTGTATTTTGTGGTGTTGAATGTTCTGCAATGTGGATGTGGATGGATGTTTAATGTTTCTAGACCTAGATTGTTCTCTATGTTGTGTAGCTTATAATTGCATGTCGGTTCATCTCAGGTACATTGCGGCCTTCCCAGATGGACATTGGCGTACATCTGTATGTGCATTTGTCCTACGGACGACAAGCTACACCCAGTTGGAGTATGTATCTCTCCCCCCACCAATCACACCGCCATGTGCTTGCCCAGCTACTCACCAAGTAGCCACGAACGTTGTCCGCCTTGTCGCTCCATGTAGCGTGGGATGGTTGAGTTCCGCAGGACCATGGAATCATGGGTTGATCCGGGGAAACGGGCACAACAATGTGTGATTATCTTGTTGGCGTCACATACCATTTGGACATTGATGGAGTGGAATTGCTTCCTGTTTCGGTAGACAACTTCATTGTGATGTGGGACCACCAATTCCACATGGGTACAGTCGATGGCCCCAATGCAACTTGGGATGCCTGCCAGTGAATATAAGCCAACTTTGGTGTTTGCAATCTCCTGGCCAGTCCGTGGCATGAATATGTGTTCAGGTGCATGCCACAGGAGGGAATCGATTACCTGGTTCAGCGTGCATGAGAATACTGGTTGTGAGATGCCATGCCTTTTCCCCACTGTATGCTGGTAGGTGCCTGTGGCCAGGAAGTTGAGCACAGTCACCACCTTTAGTGGAGGGGGGATGGCAGTTCTGATGTCTATGAGGCTCACAATGTCATCGTGTATCATGTCCACGATGCTGGTGATGGTATCCCAGTCCAGACGGTACAGGGTGTGTATCTGCTCAGGGGTTAGGTTAAATGGACTGGCTCTGATCCCGGGGATTGGTGGCTGCATCTGTGGTATGACTAGCTGCCATGGTGGTGCTTGCTGTGCCTGTCTTGCCCTCCTCCTCCTCCTGCATCTCCTCTGTGCTGCCTGTTGTTGTTGCTGCTGCACTGCAATCATGTCCTCCAGCCTATGTAATGCTGCTAGTATTGGGACAATCTTTGTTGTGGGAAGGGGTGTGTGAAGGGTGTGGTGTGCTCCTTTTGTGCTGCCACAGTCTCCATTGCCTCCACCTCTGCTGATTGTGTCCACCTGTGGCAGGTGGGAACACTGCTCAGTTCTCTTAACGGGTGGTTCGCGATGCCGGTATTAGCGCCATGGCGGTAAGGGATTTTGGGGGCTTTACCATGCCGCTATTGGCATGTTCGCTTGGCTTGTGATGGTGTGCTATTAGCGGCATGGCGTTATTTACGGGAAGGAGGGTCGCGCACACGCGGACTGGCCACTATTAGTGACACCGTACTTAGTGGTGCAGTGAGCCAGGTCGTAATTGGCATGGGGATTTAACGTTACTGGTATTCTATTACCAGTAACATTAAATCCCTACCGCCTACCATGTAATGAGGCCCATGGTGTTCAAAATGGACGATCTCGAGAACAGAGAATGACGCAACAACTTGCAAATCCTAGCGGTGACTCAGCAGAGGGGAGAAACAGCGGCAGAGGTCGGGAGGAAAGTCTAAGTCCGGATAAACCAATTGTTCACCCTGGAAGGAGGCAAAGAAGTCCAGCTTGAAAGAGCCCACAGGGGTGGAGGCGGAGGAGGGGGTGGCCCGAGGTCTATTGTGGTGCACTTCCTCTGCTATAGATATAAGATGGAAGTGTTGGAAAAGGCGAAGAGACTGGGGAGCTTCACATTAGAAGGATACTCAATCAGTGGGGGGTCATTCCGAGTTTGGAGGCAGCCATGGTGCTAATAGCTAATAGCACCATGGCTGCCTCCAAACTCGGGTCCAGGTCCGGTGTCTCTGAATGGGGACTTACTGGGTCATTCCAACCTTGGAGGACCCAGTAAGTCCCCATTCAGAAAACCATTTCCCATTCCCATTTGAGCCCCTATAGGGCTCAATGGGAATGGGGAAGGAGCTAATAGCGGGCTCACGTCATACCAGCTGTTCCTAGTTGGACCTGCTAAGGGACCTCGGAATGTGGCGGTAGGGGATTAACGGCGCCGACATCCTTACCGGTGCCGTTAACCCCCTACCGCCATACTCGGAATGAGGCCCAGGGTCTTCCAGGACCTCTCGGCCCTGATGCTTGCCCGATGAAGGGAATGTCACCCACTCACGCAGTGGTTCAGGGGGCTGGACATTACATACAGATGGTCCTACCCATTCGCCCTGTCATTTGAGCAGAACAGAGTTGATTACGAGTGACCGGCTGCAAGGAAGCGCTCCAGATGCTCCAAGTCCTCAAGAGGGAGGACACCACAGTGGAGATAGGGGAAGGAGAGGCCACACCCACAGATCATTCGAGAGAACCCAAAGGGCCCTGGGCCTTGAAGAAGAAGATGAAGGGGAAGAGACAATTTAAGAAACAGAACACGCCAACTCGCAGGGAAGAAGTGAATTAAGCATGATAGATCCAACGTCATGGGAAACTGATCAGAGACTCTAGACACATCCAGACCCCTGCCGGGGAAGGTGAGGGGGTAAGGAGGACAGCGGAGGTCTATTGGCTCACATCCCATAGTGGCTTGCCCTCTGGCAGGCGTCTCACACCAAGGGTGATGGAGTGGAGGGCAGGGGGGGAGGGAGTACGGGGAGCTGACTCAGTGCAGAATGGACCTGGGGCTCAGAGGTGTTTATTGAGGCTCCTCAACACCAAGGGTGAAGGGAGAGGTTTGGTACTCCTTGATGGCAATTCCTGAGAAAGGGGGCCGGGTTGAGACCCTTAAATTAGGCTCACTGAATGTAAAAGGCCTTAACTCACCTGAGAAACGTTCCCTTTTGGGGAGGGAGATGAGGTTGAATGTCCTTTTGGTGCAAGAAACAAGGACAGTGGCGGGGGAAGAGAGACGGATCCTGGGTCCCCATGTTGGGCAAGTATTTTGGGCATCTGGTGCCTCCAAGAAAGGTGGTGTGGGGATAGTATTCCACAGAAGACTTAGACTCACAGAGCCGATGAGGTGGAGCAGAGAAGATGGAAGGGCTTTAGTGGTCTCGGAAAACCTGGACAACAGCAGGATAACCGTAGCAACCCTCTACTGCCCTAACGGGACCAGATACAATTTCTGAGGGACCTGTCAGCAAATCGTAGGACATAGAACAAATTTTACTCCTGCCAACTCTTTTGAGAACAACTTGTGCAGTGGCCCAATACAAGCCATAAATAAGAATATTGGCTGGGATCTAGGCCACCATACAGTTGGCAGTTTGTTGTCCAGTTTCTTATAGAATTCTCTTTTGTCTACTTTGTTCAAAAGTTTGAAGAAAAACCCACATTTAAGTTTTTGTGTTTGGTGTCTCTTGACTATTAACCTTCTAACCATCGAACATATGCATTTATATGTTTGTTATATTGCTTGATGTTTAGTTGTTTATGTATTATTTACACAACTATTTCTTTGTTAAATAAATATTTTTTATGGTTTTTCAATCATCAGACCCTGTTTGCTTTCAGAGTCTGTTACAGCCTAACATTTGAGTGATACCTTTGTAGTACACCCTGACAAATAACTTGTTACTCGAACTAATTATTAATTAAACCCACAGCAGTGCCGACCCTCTTGTTTTAGTCTAGTTCTTAATCCCTTTCCTCACTGCTTATGGGATAATTCCCCCCTTTTTCTTTGTGTTAGTACAATTTCTGAGGGAGGCAATGAGTGAGATCCTGGAAAGAGTAGAAGGGCCTCTCATTCTGGGAGGAGAGTTCAACTTGTGGGCAGACAGGGAAATGGACCACAGTGGTGAACCCATTCCCTGTTACGCTCACCTGGACCCCACAGGGGTGTCGATCGGACCCGGACAGCTGCGGTCTCCGTCAACGTGATGCGTAGTGCAGAGATGACTGTCTGGACTGGTCAGCCTAGTCTTGTCTGCTGGACCCGAAGAAGTATTTTCCTGCAAGTGGAGACAGGGATTAGCCACCTGTGGGTTTTAGTGATGGCCTCCCAACTGTTCTCGCTCTCCCCCACTAATCACCTCCGATATCCCCTTAGTAACCTCACCTTATGTTTGTAAAAGATGAGCTCTCCATCCTGCGTGTCTTGCAGGGGCACGTAGATACCAGTTACTTCACTGGTTTGAACGCGTTGGGAGAGTTCCGGTAAGCATTGACTCTGAAGGCCCAGGCGGGATTGGTAAGTATCAAGTTCAAAGAGTTCAATGTGCCCGATGTACACTCTTGTCCCCTTCCTTCCTTAAGTTGCAACTGAGTTTGTGAGAAGAAGGTCTCGTAGCTGTTGCTGGCGTTCAGGTAAAAGTCTGTGTTACCCAACGCTGTCCGGTAAATATTACATGCGTTAACGTGTTGTTTTTCTCCCTCTTTACAGATACGGCATATGAAGATATGGAGAATAATACCGCCGGTGGTAAATCAGGTAAGTCTATGGTGTTAAGAAGTATTTGTTGATTCCCTTGGCTCACCTTGTTATTCTTGTGCTCCTGGGTGCCGGAGTACGGCGAAGAAATGATGGAGACAGTGCCGGATCGAAAGATGCTGTGAGAACTAGTGAGTATGGCGCCGTGCTGGAGCTGGCGAAGCGACGCGTGCAGGACTGATGTACTTTCCAGGTCGGGAGATGAAATGGATCCTGAATCAAGTCAGGAATTTGAAATGAGTTCGTTTTCTAACCTTGTCCTTTTCTTCCTCTTTATTCTAGGAGCTCCGGATTCAAGGCGGGCGTGGCAGAAGACTGGATGATGGCTGCAGGCACGCGGGCGTGGCAGAAGACTGGATGCTGGCTGCAGGCACAGTGAGAGTCACGCTGCTGGATGCAGAATAAGACGAAGCATGTGCTGCTGTTGGGGAGTGGTTTAAATAGCCTCCAAAGTAGTCCCAGGAAAGAAGTTCCCCAGGACCACACCCGAGTAAAAAATAGTCCCTGTAGTGAAATAGTCCCATCCAGGCCTCACGTTGGCTTGGATTTATTTGCAGCAGGGTCTGTATGAGGTAAGTAATGTCTATGAGCCTGGCGCCTATGGCGCCAGGACTGATTTTTATTATGAGTTTGGTGCCTACGGCGCCAGAACTGAACCCAGACAGCCCCTAGCTGGGGCTGCTGGGGTTTTTGTAAATGTCTGGATGCCTGCTCCCGGGGCTGATGGGCTTGATCCGGATGCCCGGGGGTAGGCATCATGACATTCCCACAGGAAGCAGGGGGGGACAGGTGAACCGGGGGTTAATATATTCCATGTGGGACCAGGGGATGGTGGACATTTGGAGGGAGGTACACCTGACAACGCGAGGATACACATTCCACTCAGCAGTCCATGGCACTAGAACGAGGATAGATTACATCTTTATGGAACACCAACATGCCAGTAGAGTAGAATGATGTGAGCTTCGTCCCATCAGCTGGTCGGACCACGACATGGTGGGAGTGGACATTGCAATATCTGGGCTTAAACCCAGCGAATCCCTGTGGTGCTGTAATGACCTGCTTCTGAGATATGGGGTCTTTAGAAAAGAAATGGGAGAGGCCATTAATGAATACTTTGAAATGAATGGTGAAGTAGAGCTGGGGATGGTATGGCATGCAGCTAAGGCAACCTGGTGGGGCATACTGATTAGAGAGGGGGCGGCGAAGAAGAGAATCACGGCCCTACAAGCTCTGAACTTGTTGGGAGAGATACGCCTCCTAGAGAAGATGGAAGGAAAAGGGGAGGAAGAGAAGGAGAGGGATCTGGGGATAGCCAGAGGTAAGCAACAGGAGCTCAGAGAAATTGAGATGGGTAAGGTTATTGCTGGCCTCCAATGTTTGAGACAAAAATATTATGAAAAAGGGGATAAGGCAGATTCCATGCTGGCGGCTAAGCTTCGAGGCCAAATAGCGGAAATATGGGTGGACAGGGTTAGGTGAGAGGGGAATAGCGTTAGGGCTGAACCAGAGGCAATAGCTGGGGAGTTTGCCGGCTTCTATGAGTCCCTATATGGAAAGGAAGGGGATCCGGACGGGGTGGCATTGGATTCCTATCTTGAGGGAGCGACCCTACCGACACTCAGATATAGTGAAGCCTCTGCCTTGGACGAGTCTATCACGAAAGAGGAGGTTCGCAAAGCAATATCAGGCCTGAAACTGGAGAAGGCCCCGGGAGAAGACGGATTTACGGTTGGCTTCGACAAGACCTTCGTGGGCCAGCTAGCTGGGTTCCTGGCAGGCCTATTCTCAGACATCTTGGCAACCGGGAGAGCACCCTCATCTTTTGGAAGGGCATTAACCACAGTCATCCCCAAGGACAGGAATGACCTGGCAGAATGCCGGTCCTACAGGCCCATCTCCCTACTGAACATTGATGCAAAGCTGTTCACTAGGATAATCGCCACAATACTCGAAAGCCTTATGCCGAAACTCATTCACTCCGATCAGGTGGGCTTTATCCAGGGGAGACAGGGAGCAGACACCATGAGAAAGACCCTGCACCTCAGGAGAGAAGCAGCCACCAGAGGGGACAACCCGGTCCTAGTGGACATAGATGCCGAAAAGGCGTTCGACCGGGTTGACTGGGGGTTCCTCAACAAGGTTTTGAGAAAATTTGGTTTGGGCGAAGGTCCCGGGCAAGCCATCAAGGCCCTGTATACGAACCCATTATCCAGGGTCACGGTGAATGGACGGTTATCTCGTTTGTTGAAGCTGCAATGGGGGACGCAACAGGGATGCCCCATTGTCACCTCTGTTGTTCGCCATGAAAATGGAGATACTGGCGGAGTACCTCAGGGGATCCCCTGAAGTGAAGGGCATTGAGGTGGGAGATAGGACCTTCAAAGTCGGGCTCTACGCAGATGACATAATGCTGCACATGTGACAGCCCACTCACTCAGTCGCGGCGGCCAAGCAGGTGATTGAAGAATTCGGCCACTTCTCAGGCTTTAAGATAAACTTAAGTAAATCTGTGGTCTTTCCCTTCGCCCCAGACCCAGACAGGAACATAGAGGAGCTGGAGCCCTGGGCCTCCGAATCCAGACGGAAGGTGTGAAATATCTGGGGATTAACATTGTTAGACCAGATGGGGATCTGGGGCAGGCCAATTACCCCCCTTTGTTCGACAGGCTGTTCACAGAGATGGAGGGATGGGGTAAAGGGCAGTTGTCATGAATGGGAAGACTAAACGCAGTGAAAATAAACCTCCTCCTAAGGGTGCTATACCTCATTCAAATGCTCCCAATTAAGCCCCCAGAAGAGCACTTGAGGGAAGCCAAGCGCCATATCGTGAGATTTATCTGGCATGACCAGAAACCCAGGGTGGGTTATGAGACACTCACCCTTCCAAAGGAGAAAGGGGGGGTTGGTCTCCCGGACTTGCAGGTGTACTACAGGGCAACCCAACTCAGGGCTCTGGCCCCTCACCTTAGAGAGGACAAGGATAAACAGTGGGTCTACCTGGAGACTCATCATTTGCGCCAAGCTACAGTGGGAGAGCGGCTATGGGTCCCGCTAAATAGGCTTCCGAGGCGGATCAGGGAGCATCCATACCTGGGGACTATGTGGAGAGCGCTGGCCGGGGGGAGCAAAAGGGAGAAGGCAACTACGTGGCCTTCCCCAATGAGCCACCACTCAGAGAAGTAATCCCGGAAGTCGGGCACTAGCAGACTTAGTTTGAAGCAGGCCTTTCTAGGATGGGCCAGTTGATACAAGAAAAGAAGTTCATAACTATCCAAAAGCTAGAGGAAGCATTAGATATTGGTACCTTGTCCCCACTTCTATATTTGAGATTGAAAGGGATTTTCATGTTAGAGAAATGGAAGTCATGCATCCGGAGAGACCTCACCCCAGTCGAGAAGGCCCTGGACACCCATGTAGACATGAAAGGACTTATCTGCCTTCTCTATGGAGCCCTGTTGGAATCCAGGGTAGGGGCGACCAGGGGTCTTAGAGCGAAATGGGAGAGGGATGTGGGTCTGGAGTTAGGGGAAGGACTCTGGGCTCGTCTCTGCAGATGGGCTTTCAAGACTTCGATCTCCTGCCAATACAAAATGCACGCCATAAAATTGCTACATAGATGGCAGTATGACCCAGTGTCACTTTCCAGAATGTTCCCCGCAATCGACCCCCACTGCTGGCACGGGTGCGGGGAGAGAGCCAACTATTGGCACATGTGGTGGACGTGCCACAGGGTCCAGGCCTTCTGGACTGAGGTCCTGGGTCGGATCAGGGATGCAGGCGGGGGATTGTATGAACTGGACAAGGTTTTGGTACTGATTGAGCTAGAGAAAAAGGGACGAGCAGTGGAACAAGCTCCAGCCACTAGCACACTTCCTACTCCTAGCGGCAAGGGCCTGACGAGCTAGGCACTGGAAAAGGGGGCATCTCCCTACACTAACAGAATGGGCCGCGACGGCTAAAGACATTTACTTCATGGATAAACTCTCAGTGGCAATCCATGGCAACAGCGCACTGGTGGAGACAGAATGGCTTCAGTTTCACAACACCTTTTGTATTAGCTGAAACAAAGGAGGGAGGGCCTAAGGAACATAGACTCGGCCTCATCAGACCTGCATTTCAGATACGGGAGCCTGACACAGAAGGAGCTCTCACACAACAGAAGCAACAATGGCCAGTGTGGAGCCCTGGAGGACAGAGCGACTGGAGCCCTTCGATCTGTTCAACACAAGACTGCACCTATGATGGAAGAAGGAGGTGGGAGGGGGTAGATGGGGTATTAAAACTCATGAAAACCATAGTCCTTAAGACGCATGGGGGTTGGACACCCCCATTTTGTTTGTTTTGAATGTTTTATGTCATACACAAATGCCAATAAAAACAAATTTAAAAAAAAAAAAGTGAAAAAATATCACTGCTCAAAGAAAAATGTCAGGAAAACAAAACATGATGTGCGGATTAAGCAAATGCAATGTATATTATGTTTCACCTGCAAAACTCCAGTGACACTTGAAGAGCCACTTTGTCTTCATGGAAAATGTCAGCCCCATGCAGACCCTTTTGCTAGCTGTGGGCAAAACTTCACAAGAAAATCTCCCACTCCCAGCATCAATGTCACATCTCCCATCTAATTACCAATTGCAATAACATGTCCTGTTAAAGGTGTCAAAATTCAATGTTCTCCAGATCTGCTGGCTCTGAAAGCATTGGCTTCAAGAAAAGTTAACCCTTGGTTGTAGCATGACTAATATGTGTGAAAATGGGTGCACCCACTTCAAAGAGAAAGCTTCCAACACAAGGGAGACTGATAAAGTTACAGGCTGACCCAGTGAAAACAAATGGCCAAAAGGCAGAAAATGGCCTTTTGTCCCACATGAAGATTTACCGTTAATTTAAAAGGACTATTATCATGTAGGCCTTTTACTAAACAACCATAAGGTGGATTGATTTCATTTTTGTACCATTTTTTATGTAATTTCCAGGTGATTTTGCAGATATAAAATTCATCTACCTGTGACTCTCGAAACTGTAATGGCCAGTTAGACTAGATTTCTGGCTAGCCGCCTACAAATGTGCAGTAAAAAAGTTTTAAACTGCGGTTATTATAGCGAAATCTGCCTATTATAACACTCGTATTCATCAAGCTAAATCTAGGTCTAAGGAGCTCTTTTCTATTCTCCACTAATTCAATTCTTGCACACAGACAATGGTTCGGACACTCTATTCACAACGCTTTTTCATAAAAAACTGCCTCAGATCTGGAGGCTAGCGCCTCGTCTCTTAACAACATCACTGTCACCTCTCCTCCATCAATCTTTGTCTTCAAGCCCTCTGAGACGCCCAAACAATTCCTTCCTTTACCGCCACTCAGTAATGCTCCTGACCAGCCCTTTCTTGTTCATTTGCAGGGTTATCTTCCCCTCCTCTGCAGGAGCCTATCGACAATATTCCCACCAAAAAACCCTCCTTTTCTTTCACCTGTTGAACTTTATCTGAGGTGACCAAGATCATCCTCAACATGAAGGCCAGCTCATGTAAAGGCGATGTGTGCCCTTCCAGGTTGTTGGTACAGTGCCTTGAGACTATTAGTCCTTGCATCACCAAACTGATTAATCAGTCCTTTATTGAGGGTCAAGTACAGTCTAACCTTAAAGAAGCTTGGATCACACCTCTGCTTAAGAAAGCTAATCTTGAGCCTCTCCTCGCTAAGCATTATCGGCCAATAAGAAATGTTCCCTTTCTTTTGAAAGTTATGGACTCTGTAGCTTACCTTCAGCTACAGACATTCATTGACGACAACGCCATCCCCGGACCTCGACAGTCAGGCTATTGAGCCCGTCATGGCACAGAAACAGCCATTCTGGATTTAAAAAAACAATCTGGGGTCCATCATCGATCACGGCCATCAGGCACTCCTGATGTTGTTAGATCTTTCCGCCGCATTCGACTTAGTCGACCGCGAGCTCCTGGCAACAAGGCTGCAATCCCATGTTGGCTGCACCAAACTTACCAAACAATGGTTAGCCTCCTTTCTTGGTCCCCAGAATGCTTGTGTTGTCATTCAAAACTCTTCATCCATTCCTTCTTTGCTGACATGCGGTGTCCCCCCGGGATCCTCTCCGTACCCTACCCTTTTCAATATTTATATCCTTCCTCTTCTTCTGCTGCTTGATGACCGGGTGTCTTGTATACCAACTATGCCGATGACACCCAGGTCATCCTCAAACTGTCAGGCTCCTATTCCACTGATTTTAAAGCCATATCTGCCATCTACTCTATCATCTATTCCTGGATGAGTCAGAATTCCATCGCGTTGAACGCCAAGAAAACCGAAATCCTTATTGCTGGATCCAGTCATATGTTAAAGGACCTCCCAGAGGAATATGCCTCATTTACCATCGCTAATGTGTTCATCCCAGTGGTTCAAAGCATAAAGACACTCAGCGCCACTGTTGACGCTGAACTCTCAATGCGCTCACATGTGGCAAAAACTCAAGCCACATGTCGCTGGATAAACAGGCAACCTTTGCAATGCGTCCGTTCTTATCTGTTAGAAATATGTCTCTTCTTGCATCCGCCCTTGTTAATTCAAGGTTTGACTATTGCAATAGTCTCTTGGCAGGCACATCTGTGGCCAATCCCGCTTCCCTTCAGATTACCCAAAACGGCACGGTTAGAGCCTTGCTTGGCTTGCCAAGGCGTCATTCCATTACCGGAGCCCGGAATAAATTGCATTGGCTTCCCATCAGGCATATGATCTCTTTTAAGACACTTACACTTACATTTAAATGCCTCAGCGTTATGTCCCAGGTCGATCGCTGAGGTCCACCGAGTAGGTCAGGCTTTGTCAGCCTTGCTTTCACCTAGCCGAATTCGGAAAAAAGAACTTCAGTGCCATTGCTTCAGCTCTGTGGAATTCACTACCTCTTCACCTTAAGTTCGCCACTTCACTGATCAACTTTAAAAAGAATCTCAAGACTTACCTTTTTACTGCCTCCTAGATCCACTGCCAGACAGCCCCTGTCTACTTTGGTCTCTGACTCTCTCTGTTCATCTGTGATTTTGTATTGTTTTGTTTTATGTGCGTCGTGAGGCCTGCGGGCAATTTGGTGCTCTGTTGAGAATTAAAATAAATAAATTACATTACATAATATTTATATAGCACACTATGGGCCCACAGGCACGAAGGCGCTAACAAAAGGACAACAGCTATGGCCACCTGTAAAAAACAGCATACTTTTCTAAAGCCCAATTTAGGAATTGACAAAAGATCAGGCGGATGGAAATATGATTACAGAAGGTGCTTTCTGTAAAAAGAAAGTTTTTGAGATCTGCAAGGAGTTTATGTTTACGCAGATAACCTGGTAGTTGGTTCCACAGAATAGGTGCTTTAAATGCAAAAGCCCCGTTCTTGGCCTTAGAGGTTCTTGGTCTGAGTTGCTCCAGAAGATTATGAGAGCCAGACCTTAACGATCTGGTATTTACATCATCATTAATGTAACACTGAAGATACAGAGGCATCAATTGCATTCTAGACTTAAAGGTTATAACCAGGGTTCTGAACTTAATTCTAGACTCCACTGGAAGCCAATGAAGCCCTCACTGGTTTCCGATACATGTTAGCACCTTGATAGCCCCACTACAACTCTCACAGCCCAATTCTGAACCAATTTCAGCTCTGTAAAACCAGCTTGCCGGTACCTAGCAGTAGGCTACAACAATAGTCTAGCTTGGCTCCTATTTTTGCTCTCGCAATGTTTTCTGCGCTTTTCTGTGATATGAGTGGCCTCAGGAGTGACAATAGTTTAAGATAATAAACTGAGGAGGACACAACAGAGGTCACAAGCGCTTTCATATTAATAGACTGGTCAAGGATAACTCCCAATATTTTAGTTTTTGGAAGTGGGCTTATGATATCATCCCCTAGCTTGAAAGAGCTATAGGAATGATTTAGAGCCTTCAGAGCATGTGGGGAGCCAACAATCATTAGCTCCGTCTTACCCCTATTCAAAGCAAGATAATTATTCAACATCCAGTTTTCAATCTGGCTAAACACTCTGTTGAATTCCAACTTGTCCTGTTCATGGGAGCCAGTTAAGGGAACCACACATTGGGTATCATCTGCGTAGTTTGAGAAAATGATGCCCTCCTGCTCCAGCATGTAGAAAAAAGGTGCCATGAAATGATACTAAATACATGGTGAAATACTAGCGCCCTGTGGGACTCCAAAGAGTACCGGGATTGAATCAGCTTCTGCTGTATCCGAACACACACTACTGTGTCTGTGTTCTAAAAAGGAAGCGATCCAGGAAGTGGCCTGATCTGAAAAATTAGCCACTTCCTTCAGCCTCGTATTCAATATGGAATGTTCAATTAAATCAAAGGCTGCAGATTTATCCAATGATATGATCAGTGAGAGCCCTCTCTAAATAAATAAAATAAATACAAATCTGAACATGTTCCACATATAAGAGTTGGTGAGCGGGTAGAAAATGAAATTAGGGATATGCTTAATAACTTAAATGTTCATAACTGTTGGGCTTTTTATGGAAATGGCAGAAAGGTGCCACGTGGCTGTGCTACATGGTATGGATTTGATGGTTGGCTTATCTAATTCTCCATGATTAGCTGAATCAGAAAATATGTTTAGTATGGCAGTTGCTAGTAAAATTATGAAGTTGTTATACATAACTAGTTTTGCCAAAAGGTTGAAAGGAGAACAATGGTCGATTACAAATGGGAATTGCCATATGTTGCTCCAGACCCCTAAACCAATCCTGACTTGGAGGCTGGGTTTGGGAGGAGAGAGAAGGGTAACTGTCCAATCCTAGTGGCAGGAATTATTGCAGGGCACTTCCCCAAGATTGTAAAATTGGTGGTCTCATCGCTGCTATATGAGGGGGACTGCACTAGGACAGCGGACAGAAAAAGGAGATACACAGGGACAGACAGAGAGAAGAGGCAGACCATCAGGAAGGCTGCTGAAACTTACCATCTGACAGCTGTAAGGAGAATGTTGCTAGTGCATTCGGGTGGGCCTGTCTTTTTCTAGGAAAGCCTCAAAGCTGACTGGGTGCTATGGTGGAGAGCGGAAGGCTATCTTTGAAGGTTAAGTGACCAGACCCCTGCCCTATCTTTCCAGAGTGTCCTGAGATGCAGCTGGCTTTCCTGAACCTTAAACAGAGTCTTGTTATATAAGTAGAATGGAGCCCTGGGAAACCAAAAGATGGGGGAGTCTGCTTGCCTTGAATCTGTTGCCTGTATAGTGGATGGTGGGGTGGGGCAAAACTGCGTAGATCCTTAGCCTGTTTAACCAAAAATAATAATTTAATCAATTCTCCATTTGGCAGAACACTACGGGATGAATGTTGTTGAAAGTCAAAATTAACAAAGCTCACTTCCCAGTGTGTGCTGAAAATTATAGCCTATCATTTAATTGGGCTTGTTGTCCAGCTGACTCCGACTTCTTTAAGGAAGAGGGGTGTCTGTGTTCTTAAATCAGTTTAACCTTTTTATTCAGCTTACCCAACACAGGCCTTTCAATAAGGGAGGTCTGAAATCCCAAATTCCCCAAATCATTCCAATTTTTTTGTCTAACTTCCCAGCATGGACCAAAGCAAGGAGGGTCTGAAAACCAAACCGCTAAATCACCCTGTCTTTATTTTAAACCATAAGGGTGGGCAAAATCATAATTTCCATATGTATTTGAATCAATCTTGAAATCCTACTGCTACCCTTTTAAGCCGGTAGGAAAATCAAAATCGCAAAACATCACATGATAACCCCCTTCATTTTTGATCAGTGTAATTATAGAAAGTGAAGAATTGTGATTGTGTTCTTTTTAACTCACTTTTGTGATATGTTTATGCTAAGAGAAGTTGATTGTGATGTGCCATGGATAACGTTGTGTTTGACATTTTTGTGCTAATTACTATTAGTTTTAATTTAAATAAATACCAATATATGGTTCTTGGCTCATTGTTAGCTCAGGGGAGAGGGATCCAGGGGGCATGATGTGTGTCCAAGATAGGGCTAAAAGAAGAATGTGTTAAACAGTTTGTTGCATAACCACTTAAGTGGGGAGGGAAGAAACTCCCCTTGTTGAGGTTGGCTTCTCAATAAACCGTTACAAATTGTGGGCTCAGGCCGGGATTTAGCTTCCTATTCCTGACCCATGACAAGTACATTGTGGCAGTCTATTAAAGCTTGAGGGAAAGTCTTCTTTGTTTTGTTAGAGTGCTACAAGGACTTGACCCCTTATTCCCAGGAAGGTGTACAGGAAAAATTATGATTGTGTACGAATATATTTGTGTGAACAAATCAATCAACAACAGGGTGATTTTGACCCTGCATAAAGAAAGTTTACTAAGGTGCACAACGCCAATTGAGAAAATGACTACTGTACAAATTGGTGATGCCAGGGAGCATCTCCTAGCTAAATTCTTTCTTAAAGGAGAATGGGTTGAGGATGATGCACGAAACTGGCAAACCAGAATTGTGCAGGAGGTTACCTCAGTAAACAATGATATTTTGGCTTGAAGGTGGGATATTGCACAAAGCACCTGAGGCATTTTATATGACCACAACTGCTCATGATGAACAGATACAAATGGCTCAGATAACTGCTCAGTTATATTTTCATTTTCATTTGCTTTTAGTGGAAGAGCGTTGGCAAAATAGTGAGACTAGCAGGATGAAATAGCCTGGAGACCTATCACAGGCCCAGGATCATGTTCAAGAACTCAAACATGAGCTGAAAACACTGCAACGAGAGAGTGCAGATTGTGACACACAGTTCTGTGCACTGAAAAATGCACATAAAGCGTGTGTAGAAAATCTGAGCACACTTCAACACAAGTTAAATGACCATACTGCTCATAATAGAGTCATTATGGTTGCTATTATGACCTTTCAATTGCAAATCAAGCAGATACAAAATGAAAACAGTCAGTTAATTATCAAAGCGGTTGATTCCCAAAATGACTTCGATCAGATACATCAGTAGGTAAGTACTCCGAAACAAAAGAGGATGCAGTTGATTCAGGAAAAGTTTCTCTTGAATCAGAATAACAACGTCCTATTACAGAGGATAAATCAGTTGGAAATGGAGAAGGAAAAGGGACAGTCAGGTTCTTAGGAACTGACCAGAATTAGAGAAGAAAGGAACGAGATTGTAGCGCGAGTGAGGAAAATAGAAGCTGAACTATTAGATGCAGCAAAATGTAGGGATGAACAAGAGAAAGAGATTAGTCTCCTGAAGGAACAATGCCTTGAATATGCACACAGCATACAAGGCTCACAGATGGAAAATGAATCACCTCAGCACAAGGTGCAGCAAACAAAGGGTTGGTTAGTAGCTCAGAGCAGGGTGCATGAAATTAATCAGGCCTTAGTGTCAGAATTAAAAAGCCAGCTCTCTGACTACCAACAGCAAATAAATAAAGAGAGACACAGGTGTGAGATCCCCACAAAGGAAATCGAAAATTATTAACAGGACTTGAGACAACCTGACCAATCAGGATTTGGGACCAGAACCACTGATCAAGCTGAGGCGCCCTTCCCAACAGGGGCCTCATGCCAGTCATTTACAACCTCTCATGCACAAATGGGAACCAACCTCATGCATGCCACATGTCAAGCACAGGGTGACATGAGGCAGTTAGACTTACCCAGGCCTAGCACAACTAATCAAGAAGACCAGTCCCTGTCTGATATTGATGATTATTCATCTCTACCACCCAGAAGGGAAAGTGGCTGGACCAGAGTGTCCTGGGAAGTAAAGAATAATACAGTAAGTACTTCAGACCATGGAAACTCTTATGAAGAGAAAGTCAGGGAGTTAGATTGGCTGGAGTTGTGACTACAAAGAGACCACATTGCCCCCTTCACTGAAGGAGAAAAGCCAGACCCTCAGCCTAGGAAGGGCATTTTAAAAACCTCTGTATATTCAGGAGAAAGGGGGAATTGCCCAGGCTCCCTGGTAGGAGGGATGAAGAAACTGGGTTCCAACCTGTGCCTGAAAGGAACTCCAGAGAGAGTGACCGTGAGAGTTCACTTTGGTCCAGGCGAGAGGAGTCCAGACCCTGTGGTTCTGGTAGATATTCCCAGTCACATAGAGATAGGGAGCACCTAGAAGACCGGGAAGCGAGTGCCACTAGCAGCTCTCAGTCAGAGGTGAATGGACTCAGGTGCAGTGGAAGAAAAAGACAGCGAAGCAGAGCAAGGGTTTTGTGAAAGACCCAATAAGACAAATGAAGGCCATAAAGAACTTCCTGAACACATACCACAAGAATGACAAGTATTTGGTATGGGACAACCTGGAACTTTATGAGAAGATGATGGCATCATACCAGATCAGGAATGATGTGAATTGTATAGCATTTGCTAAATGGACGTTCTCCCCTGAGTACTCCAGTTTCTTTGCAATACTGGAGGACCAGGATCATCATAAATGGTCCACTTATAAGCCGGCCATACTGAAACATTTTTCCACCCATAGGAACCAACAAGAGGCCCATAAGGCTGCATATAAGATGCAGTGTGGGGAAGATCAGGAGTATAGGGCGTTTGTGCAGGAGTTAAAGCTGGCATTTGCTCAGACTTCCCGATGGGTGAACTCCAATAGTAGGGAGTTCATAACTACATATTTCCATGCACTTCCCAAATACATAATGGGCCTCATTACAAGTTTGCCGGTCCAGTTACAACGGTGCAGTAAGCCACCGGCACTGTTTTTACCGGACCGGTAAACTATGAGTTTTGTGAGCGGGTGCCTTTCAGCCCGCCAGGTCTGACCTGGCGGGCGGAACGGCATCCGCTCCAGATCTTGACGGATGCACAGGCACCATTCATGAATGGTGCTGGTGCATGCGCCCTCCCCATTCCCATTGAGTCCAATGGGACTCAAATGGGAATGGGTAGTAATATTTTCCGACGCCCGTGAATGGGCAATTGCCGGGTCCACCGGGGCTGTAATGCCCCGGTAATTGTCCATTCCCAGGTGCCAGAAAGTTAATGACTCCGGCGGCAGCCTTGCCGCATTTAGCAGCACGGCTACCGCCAGGTTCGTAATGGCCCCCAATGACTCAGTTGGTACGTGACTTTCATGAGCATAGGACCCTGAATTGGGTGATTGAGCAGCCACCAGGATTTATGAGGACCAAAAACCTGCTGACAGTTAAAATACTGTCAAAACCCCCAAACCATCTAACACCCCTGCTGCTGCAAAGGTGGCGGAATAAAAAATTACTCCTCCACTGGATCTGGAGACAGGGGGCTAAAAGTAACCCTCCTGCCAACAAGCAAAATGGAAAGCAGTAGGGGCCCCTCAACCTGGCCCATTTAAACGGTAGTCAGGCAGGGGCACAGAACACGAATCCCTGCGACCTGCCACCTATAAGTCTAGGTACAAGGGTACTAAACCAATCCTGGGGTATGTATACACTCCCCCGGCCAAAGTGGGCAGAACTAATCAGGTAAGTACTGCCCCGAGAAACTTCCCTCAAAACTTTCCTCAGGAGAGGAGTATTACTCCACCTCCCAATCTGAACTTTTTTCCCCAGATATCCACCAAACCAGACCTTCCAAAACAACCCAGCTCTTTCATCTGGGTTCCAGGACTTTAGAACCCTGAACCCGGGAGAAGGGAAATTCAGGATGGAAAATTATGGGGAAATTTCCAGCACCCGAGCTACTAGGGGAGAAGGGGAAGTTACCCCTTTCAGAAGCAGCAGAGGTATGACTTCAGACCTCCCTACCACCCAGACAAGGTCTCGCAACTGGAGCGACAAGTCCCGCAACTGACCAATGATCTGAGGCACATGCTGAGGGCTCAGTCCAACTCTCAACCTAACCCTGCTTCCCAGAATTCCCCAACACCCAGGTCTGATGCCCTATGGGAGATATCACAGGATTAAACTTCTGACAAACCACAGGTTCCAGAGGAGGGGCTCGGGTGCAGGGGAGATGCCAAGCCATTGAGGAAGCTTTCTTTCTCATTCAAAAGAACCCCTAAAAAACACTCATCCTCAAAGAGTCTCTTCTACCCCCCAAAATGTTAGAACCCAAAGAGCAAAGTTTAAGTAGGAGAAGCCAAAGAAGGACCCACTTTGTGGAGGAACACAGCAGTATCCTCTTTGAAAGAGAAGAATCCCTGGAAGAGTCAGCTAAGGAGACATTGGGCCTCATTATGAGTGTGGCGGTAGCCGTGCTGGTAAAAACAGCATGGCTGACGCCAGAGTCATTTTTTTCCGGCGCCTGGCAATGGGGACTTACCGGGGCATTACAGCCCCGGCGGTCCTGGTAATCGCCCATTGCCGGGCGCCGGAACATATTACTCCCCATTCCCATCCGAGTCCAATTGGACTCAATGGGAATGGGGAGGGCGGATGCACCGGCAGCATTCATGCCTGGTGCATCCGTCAAGGTATGCAAGCTAGTGCCTTCTCGCCCACCAGGTCAGACGTGGCGGGCGAAATGACACCCGCTCACAGAACTCGTAGTTTGCCAGTACGGAAACAACGGTACCGGCAAGCTTACCGGTATCGTTATTTACGAACCGGTAACCTCGTCATGACCCCCATTCTCTTTCAAAAATGGGGGGATCCCTCCCAAAGATAAATGGGTCCCAAAAGACCCTGAGTGGGACAGGGTAAGTATGGAGACCAACCCAGAAACAGAAACTATTCAACCTCAAACATGTGGGGCAAACAGACGTGAAACAGAGGCAGTGTCCTTTCTCCTAACAGGTTCTGAGAACTGTTGCCAGGTAACAGGGGAGAGCCAAGGAGCCAGGGGAAAAGAGGATTGCCCAACAACACCCAATGCGCCTTGCAACTTTTATTTTACAGATTCCCGAATTCTGACACAGAAAACTGCCCAAGATCACACAGTGTCAGAATTCAATATTAAGAAAATGATCACCGGGCTTTCAAATAACTGACAGACATTCAGAAAAAGGGCAAGCAGTTGTATTTCACCATTCAGGTAAATTGGGGGGAGGAACCGGTGCTCGCCAGAGTAGGCCTGAATAATGGAAGAAGCTTCATTAGCAAAGAATTATTCAGGAAACTCCCAAAAGATCAGACCATTCCCACATTTAAATTGATTGACACATGGGAAATAGGTCTGGGACCCCCAAATTACAAACCTCTCCTACCTAGCAGGTGTATGCTAAAAATTTCCATTGGCAACAAAAGTATAGGCCATAATTGTTGTGTCCTGAGAGATGTCCTTTCTGCCTTTTATCTGGGAAGTGACATTCTCAACCGATTCACAATCAATTTGGACCTAATTAATAATAAAGCCTGGTCCCGACTGGGGAGTAACCCCATGGGCTTTGACAACATTGAAAAAGCATTCCGATCAGCTCAACTGCAGCCTTATGTGTTTGTAGTTCAAGTGCGAGAAGAGGTTACCATACCAGGACAGGTGCGACAATTTACACTTCCCCTCAAAATTAAGCGCAAACAGAACATCAAAAATCAGGACGCATATATAAATCTAAATTCCCATCTCCAACAACCAAGTTTATATTTAAATTCGACACCTCAAGTAGACCTAGAACACAACACCATTCGAATATCGGTGCATAACAGCGACCCTCGAAGTATCACTTTGGTCGCAGACACCTTTATTGGAATGGCGGTTGATACCCAACATTATTCTATTGATTCAGGTAATGAAATCATGGGACCAATCCCAAACTATTGTTTCAACATCAGGAACGGTAATCCTCCAGAAAATATTTTTACTAGGCATAGGGGGAATTTCCTGGCATACTCTTCCTGCCCCTACGGTGTGAATGACAATAAGAGGGAGGTTGTAGTTTTCAGAGTCAAGGACCACTACCTCGAATCCCCTGTCCAGGTCAACACCATCAAAAGGATTTCTCCACCCAACTGGAGGATCCTGCTGAAAATGCCAAGTCCGAGGTCTTTCCAGGTTTCAAGCAGATGGTCGTGGAAAGGATCAATCTTGCTGATGCCTGTGAGACCGAGGAGCAAAGACAAAATCTAAAACAGGTCTTCCTGGAATCCCAAGATATCTTTTCAGTGGACTCATATGACTGTGGACGCACATCCATTCATTCAACCACCATTCCCACGGACCCCGAGATGGCTCCAGTATTTGTGAAACACTACCGGTTACCTCTTGCATCCATGGAGTGACTCACAGAAATTATTAAGAATTTAGAATCCTGTGGTATAATTTGTCCAATCCACATTACCTTCAACAACCCAGTACTGGGGATCCTCAAACTATACGGCCAATGGAGACTATGTGCAGACCTGAGGGAGTTGAACAAATGGGTCCGCATGTCAAGGTAACCCCTTCCCTACATCGATCAGGGACTGGACCAGATCCAAGTGTCAAAGGTGTACACATCCATTGACCTGACCAACGGTTACTGGACAGTAGCCGTGAGTCGAAAGACCAGTACAAACTTGCCTTTACCTTTGTGGGGCAGTAGTACACATGAACCCAAACCCCTTTTGGATACATAAACTCTGGCAATTAGTTCAACATCTTCCTACATAAGGCCATGCCCGATTTGGGCGAAAGGGGAAACCTGGCCTATGTGGCAATCTGAAACTGAACTGGTTACCTGGCTACCCTCTGATCTTGGGCCCAGGTCCCCTCCCCACCAGTTGTACACCCGCACTGTCCCCCTGGCAACCTTTGCACTTGGGGACTGTTTCTGTATCCTTACAGCCCCTATTAGCACTTGACACCTGGTGTCTGCACTTACCCTTGCACTTGCCACCAGCTGGCCACACTTTTATTATTTTCTTATTCATTGTCTTCATTTATTTGACTTTTATCCTATGTACTGCACTGCCCCCTCTGCTTCCCCCCACACTTCTCCCCTTCCCCAATCCCCTGCACTTGCGCAATCTCAATGTCACCTGGCCTAGTAGGAGCACTGTCTCTTTCGTCCCTCTGTTTCCCCTTTCTGGCCTCATCGCGCCTTGAAACACTTCTGTATAGGTGCGTTATGAATGCCAAATCATATCATGATGTTTTGATCAAGAGCTCAACTGTGGAGGAACATATAGCAGAAATCCACTATGTCCTTAACCAGTTGCAGAAGGCCAGAGCAAAACTGATCTTTTAGAAGGCACAGTGTGTAAGACCCGAGTGAACTTCTTAGGGTATGAGATCACACCCGAGGGTCTTAATCCCCACGCAAAGAAGGTGAAGCCTGGTTTAAATTAAAAGACCCCACCACTCTGCAAGAATCAAGATGCCTTCTTGGACTTACTAATTATAGTTAAAAGTTCATTGAAGACTACGCAGATGTCACTCGACCCTTGATCCATATATTAGAGGCTGGAGTCGAACGGCAGGGGGGGTCCAGAACAATCTGAGGCAGCTAAACGACTGAAAAGAAGCCTGTTTGGCTTACCCCATGAAGAACAAAGAGTTCTTCCTGGACACGGGGATCTCAGATACTTGCCTAACAGTGGTATTGTACCAAAAGCATGACAAAGTCAACAAAGTCATCTCAGACGGGAGCAAGACTTTGTCCTCTGTGGAGGAAAAATTTAATGACTGTGAGAAGCCACTCCTGGCAATGGTGTGGGTGCTGAAAAATTACTGCCCATTCACACAGGGGGAGCACATCATTGTCGAGACTCCTCAACAACCCCTGCAGTAGCTACAAAGTGACAGAATCCCAGCGGGGAATGTTAGTAATTCCAGAATTACTTCCTGTATTCTGTCCTTGAAAGGCTTTTCTGTGGAGGTCATATATGGCCCAAACAAGAAGAGTCCCCTAGCACAATGGTTGGCAGACTTGCATGATTGTGCTCAGGAAAACTGCCTTGAGGAAGAAACTCTAATGACCAAAAACAATATGGAGGTGTACTTAACTTCCCCATACAAGGTCTATGAAGAAGACTGGTGTCCGGGCATACCCACAGTTTATGTGGATGGGTGCTCCTACCTTGTTGATAACAACGGGGAAAAAAAACTGGTGGCTGGCATTGGGAAGGCCTGGGTGAATGATACCCCGGAACCCTCTGCTGGTTATAAAATTAGACCCCAAAGTAGTCAGGTTGCAGAGTTGATGGCTATTTATCAGGCCATCCTCACTGCAGTGCACCACCAACTCAATGTCCTAGTTATAATCACTGACTCAGATTATGTCAGCAATGGGTTTGTGGAGCGCCGGATTAACTGGACGAATCGAGGCATGCTTCGTGCCAACAACAAACCCCTAAAGCATGCCAAACTAATCCAGTCAATCGAAGATCTGGTGACCACCAATGAGGCGACCATCTATTGGAAGAAGATAAGAGGTAATTCCAAGATAGAGGGGCCAGAGAAGAATGGGAATTACCTGGCTAACCAGTTGGCTAAATCCCAGACCTCTGCAGGGGGGTTTCATAGAAACAGAATACCTATTGGGTGAAATTGAAATGGCAGCTGTCACCAGGTCATGAATTTGGGCTAACAGCGACCTCTCAACAAACCAGTGGAGTAAAGATACACAAGATGCAGATTTTATCATTGCACACAAAGACGACCCGATCATTGGGAAATGTTATCGGCACATTGAAGACCCCAAAAGCTATCCTCTAACACGGTCAGAGTATGCCAGAAAAGAGGATCTCTGGGTGTTGATGAAGTTTTCCATGATGTTCTGGATCCAAGACAGTTTGTTGGTAATGTGACCGCTATCTGGCAGTAACCAGTGGGTGGTACCTACCTCATTCGGAATCCTGATGTTGAACCACGCCCATGACGCTGCCGCTCCCAGTCACAGGGGGTTTCATACAACATTGGAAACCTTGTGTGAGGTTGCCTACTGGCCACATATTAGTTTAGTTTAGTTTAGTTTATTATTTGTATGGCGCGCCATACCCTGGAGTATCAGGGCGCAAACAGACAAGGATATGCTCAACTTAGTTACAGATACATAGAAATCAGATAAAAGTACAGATGCGCTGAGCTTGGTTACAGATATGCTCGGCTAATTGCAAGTACAAGGAAACGGCAGGAAGTGTAGACATAGACATCAGCAATATTACAGTAAGCAGATATGAACAGGGAGAAATCAAGGACAGAGGAGCATGGAGCATGCTCCTTCCTGGTCCTGTTCACGTAATATATAGTTATATACAGTTATGTACAATGTGACACGTGGAATAGTTAGCTGTCATTGGCTCTCAGCCACCTAGTGAGGTTTTGTCTAAATTTTGCAAAAGGCTGAGGTTCTCTGACGTCATGGGGGAGGGAGTTCCATAACTGCGCAGCCTTGACCGGGAAGCTATTTCCTCCTATAGTGGCAAGTTTGAAACGCTGAACCTGGAGGCAGTTTGCGTTGGCTATTCTGGTAGGTCTGGAAGAAGTCCTTTTGCGTAATCTATCCATGAGGTAAGGTGGAGCTTTGTTATTGATACATTTGTGGGTGAGGGAAGCGATTATGAGATGAATTTTGTCTATGGTGGAGAGCCATTTGTATTTTCTTCTTGTAGAGGATGTATGCTCATTTCTATTAATCTTGAGTGCTGCTCTCAAGGCATTGTTCTGGAGCACTTGAATTTTGTGGATGGTCTGTTTATTTGCTTCAATGTACAGTCCATTACAATAGTCTAATTTGGATAGTATCAAGGCTCTGGCAAGTGTAATGCAACTATCTGTGGAGAGGAATTGTTTGCTCGCTCTGATAAGTTTGCATGTGTATGCTGTGGCAGAGGCTAGAGAGTTAACTTGTTTGGTAAAGTTCATGGTGGCGTCTAGGTAAAATCCTGAGGTTTTTACTTTGTGAGCTACTTTTATGTTGTTCCCATCGATAATGAAGTTGTCGTAATAAGGGCTTAGTTTGGATATATAGGTAGTGGTGCCCAGGATGATAAGCTCAGTTTTATCATCGTTCAGGCATAAGCCGTGTGTGGCCATCCATGCCTGAACGATGCTATAGATCCTGTTCACTAGGGCCAGGTCCTTGGCGTAGTCACCTGAGAGCGGGAGGAGGATCTGGGTATCGTCTGCGTAGTTGGTGTAGGCGATACCCAGATGATCCATTTCATCGAAGAGATGCTTCGTGAAGACATTCTAGAGTGTGGGTGACACACAAGACCCTTGTGGCACTCGCATGTTATGGGAATTGGATCTGCTGAGGCTGATGGAGCGAAGACTCTCATGGTCCGATTACTCAGGAATGACTTGATCTAAATTATGGCCTCTTTTGAGAAGTGGGCTGCCGAGTCAAGGTGACTACAGAGGACTGTGTGGTCCACTAAGTCGAATGCCGCTGATAGGTCCAGGAGGAGAAGTAAGGCCGCTTGGCCATTGTCTCTGCAATCGTCTATTTGGGCCTTGCGGTCTATTAACGCTGTCTCAGTCCCATGTTGCGGGCGGAATCCTGATTGACGGGTTCCAAGTAGGTGGTTAGACTCGAGGAAGTTTTGAATTTGCAGGTAAGCTATTTTATCTACAATTTTTAGAAGAAAGGGCACAGTCGTGATGGGCCTGAAGTTAGTGGGAATGGCAGGGTCAATGGTTTGCTTCTTTAGTAGTGGCAGAACCCAGGACTCTTTTAGGTTGATCGGTACTGAACCTGAGGTAAAGGAGGAGTTAATTAGCTTGGTAATAAATGGCGATAGTTCTCTTGCAGCATCCTTGATGAGTTGTGCTGGGCATTGGTCGCCTTTGCAGTTGGACGGTTTAAGTCCCAGGATGACTTTTTCTACCTCTATGATCGATACCTTAGAAAAGCAGAATCGGGCTCCCAACTTAGGCTGTGGCGGTGGCGCTGAGCTCTGAGGGATGTGTGGTGTTAGCGATGCCTTCTTGATGGCAATTTTGGTTTGTAGATTTGCTACTTTGTTTGTTAAAGCAAGTTGTATGCTGGAGCACCATTTTTTATCCTTGGTACAGTTTTCTTGGGGTACAATGGGTGTTTCTAATTCTTTCAGAATGCTGAACAGTTCTTTGACACTAGATTTTGAGTTGGATATTCTAGTATTGTAGGTTTCTTGTTTGGCTAACAGTATTTCTTTCTTGTATTGGGAGGAGGCTTTGGAGAGGTTGAGTTTATTTTTGACTGATGGGGAAAGTCTCCAAATAGTTTCAAGTTTTCTTTTGGCCAGCCTGAGATTTTTTAGATGGGGCGTGAACCAAGAATTGAGGTGTTTTTTTGGTTTGCTATTTCTTAGTTTGAACAGGGCTATGTGATCCAGGGCTGAGGTCATGGCTGCATTATAATGTTCAAGTAAAAGATTAGGGTCCATGCTGTCAGGTAGTGAGTTCAATTTAGGTATTATAACAGGCATCAGATTTTCTGCTGTCATTAGTTTTTTATTTCTCGTTGGCAGAGGTGGGGCGGGCGAGGACGGGGCAGTGGCCCGGTTGGTTGTTGGTTGTCACTGTGAATAATAGCAGGTGGTGGTCAGTCCAGATCTGCGGTACAGAATCCGTAATATTTACTTCGCAATTATGTTCTGCTATCCAATCAAGGATGCTACCTTTGTTGTGGGTGGGTAATTCAACTTTTTGGGAGAATCCCAGCTCTTTCAGGATCAGAGCAATCGCTGTCGATTGGGTGTCCTTGTTGTCATTATAGCCTAGATTAAAGTCTCCTAGCACTATTGTTTGGGATGTATTTTTTAGGTTGTTGGACAGGGATGTCGAGATGTCCTCAGCGAAGGTTCCGATAGGACCTGGTGGTCTGTAGATGAGGATGATGTTTAGGGTTTGGGAGTTGGCGATGGCTATTTCGACCGTAAGGCATTCGCAGGATTGCATATTGGTAGTAGTGATGATCCTCATGTCCAGGCTAGTTTTAGCTACGATTGCTAAACCTCCACCTCGGGAGGTAAGTCTGTCCGCGCGTAGGATGGTATAGTTGTCTGGGACTGCTAGTGATAGGGCTGGGCCAGCCGCATCATGTAGCCAGGATTCTGAGATGGCCAAAAAGCCTAGGTTGTCTGTGGCAATGATATCTGAGATCTCTGTGGTGTGTGCAACTAGCGACCTGGCGTTTATAAGTGCACCTTTGAGATAAGGTTTGTGATCTGCTAAGTTAAGGCAGGTGGTGTTATGACTACCTTTGGTTGTCTGTTTGGAGTTGTTTATTCTGGGTCTGTTGGGCTTGGGCTGATTCCTGGTGGGTTCTACAATATCCTTCAAAGGTAACTGTATTTTATTTTGGAATTTTAGTAGTTCAGATGTCTTGGCTGGTAGCTCATGCAGTTTGGACAGGCGAGCACGTAGTCTTAGGTTTCTGTCTGTAGTGTTGCATGGCTTTTGTAGAGTGGTGCTATCTGGATAGTGGGTCATTTGAAGTCCAGTATTGGGTTGTTGTGTGTTGAGCATGATAGGGCAGGTGCGATGGGTAGAATAGGATGTCGTGCGAGGACTCAGAGTGTTAACTTTGGTGCTTATTTTGGGTGGTTGTATTCCTAATGTGATGATGAGGGCGATATACAATGGTAGTCAGGGTGACCTGTAGGCAAGACCCAGAGAGTACATGCTAAGTGACTGAGTAATAGTCAGTTAGGTGTAGTTTCAATGGCAATAGATGTGGCTAAGACTAGGCAGGCTAGATGCAACTGTCAGGCTAGGTACAGTTTCAGTAGCAATTTCAAATGGCCAAGAACAGGCAGGCTAGATGCAGCTGTCATGCTAGGTACAGTGCCAAGGCACAAGGGCACAATGCAAGTCAAGTGTGGTCTATTAGCGACCCTAGGGCACAGTACAGATCAAGTGTGGTCTATTAGCGACCATAGGGCACAGTACAGATCAAGTGTGGTCTATTAGCGACCATAGGGCACAATGCAAGTCAAGTGTGGTCTATTAGCGACCCTAGGGCACAGTACAGATCAAGTGTGGTTTATTAGCAACCATGGGGCACAGTACAGAGCAAGTGTGGTCTATTAGCGACCATAGGGCACAATGCAGTAATTCAAGCAAAATGCAGTGCCTCGATTTGAGTTTCAATGAGATGCAGGCAGAGGCTAATGTTGGCAGGACACAAATATGAAGCAATTCAAACAAAATGCAGTGCCTAGATTCGAGTTTCAATGAGATGCAGGCAGAGGCTAATGTTGGCAGAAAACAAATAGGCAACAATTCAGTAATAGGCAGAGATACGGTGCAGGCAACGTGTCTCGATGCGATTTGAGAAGTGTGGATGGGAGGTGCACAGCAGGGGTGGCGTTAGGCAGTAGGCAGCAGACAGCGCCTTGGGAGCTGATAATAGTAGATTAACATCAGGAGTGGGAGCGGCGTGAGCTTACTTCTTCATAAATTATAAGGTAAGCATAAAGAAGCCGCACCTATGCGTGTCTCACATAGTATATGGTGGTTAGATGGAACATGCCTAGTAGGGAGTCAGAAGTCGATCTTGGCATACCAGATCTGGGGCCGGGCTTCAATGATTTTGCGAGTTCAATGCTGGTATAGGAGGGGGGAAGGCAGGCATATACATATACAGGGGTAAAGGACGAGACTCACCTGTGATGGAGATACAAAATGGTCGGGGTCCGGCACAATCCAGCGAACAGGAGGCAAACAGTGCCTTATCCTTGGCCTTTGCCGCAGGACGGCTGCCGCCTTACAGTGGAGCGGATTGGCTGATAAACTAGGGGTTGCCTAGTAACTGAGGGAAACATCCTCAGTTTCAGGCCGCGTTGCGCCGGCCATCTTGGGTTGGGCAGGTGCCTGGCTGCGGCGTAACGAGCTGCAGGGGGAGTGAAAGAATAGCACAATTCGCATGCTGCCCGGTAGATTAGGCACGATGCATGTGCCTTTGCTGGAAAGGTGAGCTTAGGCACAGAGCAAGTGCAGCTGCTAGGGATGCAGCAGGGTAACTCTCACCCTATGGATTGGTGATCGTGGATCTGCAGTGGCTTCTGCACGAGGAGGTCGCTGGTCACTGGAGGTCTCGGTGGAGTGGGGAGGAGGGCTCCTGCCTGCTCCGTCGCTGGTGGTGGGTCTCTGACTCCAGATGGAGGCAAACAGTGCCTTATCCTCGGCCTTTGCCGCAGGACGGCTGCCGCCTTACAGTGGAGCGGATTGGCTGATAAACTAGGGGTTGCCTAGTAACTGAGGGAAACAGCCTCAGTTTCAGGCCGCGTTGCGCTGGCCATCTTGGGTTGGGCAGGGGCCTGGCTGCGGCGTAACGAGCTGCAGGGGGAGTGAAAGAATAGCACAATTTGCGTGCTGGCCGGTAGATTAGGCACGATGCATGTGCCTTTGCTGGAAAGGTGAGCTTAGGCACAGAGCAAGTGCAGTTGCTAGGGATGCAGCAGGGTAACTCTCACCCTATGGATTGGTGATCGTGGATCTGCAGTGGCTTCTGCACGAGGAGGTCTCTGGTCACTGGAGGTCTTGGTGGAGGGGGGAGGAGGGCTCCTGCCCGCTCCGTCGCTGGTGGTGGGTCTCTGACTCCAGATGGAGGCAAACAGTGCCTTATCCTCGGCCTTTGCCGCAGGACGGCTGCCGCCTTACGGTGGAGCAGATTGGCTGAAAAACTAGGGGTTGCCTAGTAACTGAGGGAAACAGCCTCAGTTTCAGGCCGCGTTGCGCCGGCCATCTTGGGTTGGGCAGGGGCCTGGCTGCGGCGTAACGAGCTGCAGGGGGAGTGAAAGAATAGCACAATTTGTGTGCTGGCCGGTAGATTAGGCACGATAAATGTGCCTTTGCTGTAAAGGTGAGCTTAGGCACAGAGCAAGTGCAGCTGCTAGGGATGCAGCAGGGTAACTCTCACCCTATGGATTGGTGATCGTGGATCTTCAGTGGCTTCTGCACGAGGAGGTCGCTGGTCGCTGGAGGTCTCGGTGGAGGGGGAGGAGGGCTCCTGCCCGCTCCGTCGCTGGTGGTGGGTCTCTGACTCCAGATGAAGGCAAACAGTGCCTTATCCTCGGCCTTTGCCGCAGGACGGCTGCCGCCTTACAGTGGAGCGGATTGGCTGATAAACTAGGGGTTGCCTAGTAACTGAGGGAAACAGCCTCAGTTTCAGGCCGCGTTGCGCTGGCCATCTTGGGTTGGGCAGGGGCCTGGCTGCGGCGTAACGAGCTGCAGGGGGAGTGAAAGAATAGCACAATTTGCGTGCTGGCCGGTAGATTAGGCACGATGCATGTGCCTTTGCTGGAAAGGTGAGCTTAGGCACAGAGCAAGTGCAGCTGCTAGGGATGCAGCAGGGTAACTCTCACCCTATGGATTGGTGATCGTGGATCTGCAGTGGCTTCTGCACGAGGTTGGTCGCTGGTCGCTGGAGGTCTCGGTGGAGGGGGGAGTATGGCTCCTGCCCGCTCCGTCGCTGGTGGTGGGTCTCATTGGCCAGGATCTCGACACTTACCTAAAGGGGTGTCTTGTGTGTGCTCAATTCCAAACCAGTTCACTCACACACAGAGCTCCCCTACCAAAAAAGGGGAATGAAACTGCCATGGTCAGATCTGCAAGTCGATTTCATTGGGCAAGTGATTCGGTCTTCTCGAGTAAACAAGTACATATTGACTGTGACATGCTTGTTCACAAAGTGGGTAGAATGTCTTCCAGCCCTGAATTGTAAGGCAGAGACAGCTGCTGCACTAATGATCAACCACATATTCTCTCATTTCGGCATCGCGCAAAGGATTGAGACGGACTGAGAAAACCATTTTGCAAGTGAAGGGATGGCAAAGATGTGGCAGATTCTAGGGGTAAAAATAAAACTCCACATTACCTAATGCCGGGCCTCAAGTGGGGGAATGGAGAGATACAACAACACAATTGTGAGTATCTTGAAGACGTTTGTGGCACACTCTGGACTCAGTTGGGACATCCATTGCCGCTTGTCCTGATGGCTATTAGGTCTACACCATCTTCTGCAACAAAGATGTCTCCATTTGAGCTCATGACCGGACGAAAAATGGTGTTACCACAGCATCTGTTCTATAGGACTCAGGAGCAGACCCTGATAAATGCGTCCACTACTCATAAGTACATTGAAAATGTAAGGAAGCACCTACAGCATGCTTTTGCCTATGCTCAGCTCAATTTAGAAAAGTTGGATGAAGGAATGAAGACTTACTATGATCTAAAGAGTATGAAGTAGGTGACTAGGTTTACCTTTACAGTTTTCAAAGAAATCAGGCAAAGGAGTGAAATTGTAGATAATATATCACCTGTTGCTTACAGAATCTGCATCCCAAAAGGAGAACCAACAGAAGAAAAATTGGTCCACATCAACCAGTTGAAAAACTATTATCCCAGATATGCTTTACGATTGATTGATTAGCTAAATGAGAGTCGAGCAGAGGAACCATCTGAAGAATGAAAACGAAGGATGAAAAATCAGATGGAAATATATATATATATATATATATCTACAAAACAGGGAGTAATTTACTTGATGTTATTGTACAAATGAAGAAAATAAATAAATTGTGTTTCGTGAAATGGAAATGTCATGTTATAAATGTTTGTTGTTGTTGTAAGTTCTATGTAAATCTTCCTGGGGAAAAATGTGTGTAAAAAGTACTGAAAATCTTTTTCTATCTTTTGTTAGAGAACTAACCGCCTTAACTTCCAGCCTGGAGGGGAGAGTGGAGTCCGGTGAGAACCCCAGGGACCTGGAAAGGAAGGAAGAAAGGCGGTGCCATGCCACGCCCTCAAACCCAAAGATGGAAGGCAGGCTGGAATGCCCACTACCAGTCTGAATGTTACCACATCCATATAATTACCAATTGCAATAAAATGTCCTGGTAAAGGTGTCAAAATTCAGTGTTCTCCAGACCTGCTGGCTTGGAAAGAACTGACTTCAAGAAAAGTTACCCCTTCGCTGGAGTATGACGAATATGTGTGAAAATGAGGGCACCCACTTCAAAGAGCAAGCTTTCAAAACACGAAAGAGACTGATAAAGGTACAGGCTCATCCAGTGAAAACAAATGGGCGGAAGGAAGAAAAGGGCCATTTGTCCCACATGAAGATTTACCATTAATTTAAAAGGACTAATATAATTTAGGCGTTTTTGTCAGCAACCATAACACGGATTGATTTAATTTTGTACCATTTTTCATTTCATTTCCAGGCAATTGTGGGGATATAAAATTAATCTTCCTGTGATTCTGAGAATAGTAATGGCCAGTTAGACTAGGTTTCTGGCTGATTTGAACATGTTCCAAAGGTGAGAGTTGGTAAGTGGGTGGAAAATGAAATGAGGGATATGCTTAATAACTTACATATTCATAACTGTGCTTTTTGTGTAAATGGCAGAAAGGTACCACATGGCCATGCTACGGATGGATGGATTTGGTGGCTGGCATATCTAATTATCCATTAATTGGCTGAATCAAAAAATGGGCCTGATTCATGAAAGTGTTTTATAATGACGCAATCCCATAGGAAAGTGTTCCATGAATCAGGCCCTATATGTTTATTATGGCAGTTGCTAGTAAAATTATGAAGTTGTGATACAAAACTAGTTTTGCCAAAAAGTTGAAAGGAGAACAAAGGGCAATTGCAAATTGGAATTGACATATATTGCTCCAGACCCCTAAACCAATCCTGACTTGGAGGCTCAGTTTGGGAGGAGGGAGAAGGGTAACTGTCCAATCCTAGTGGCAAGAATTATTATTATTATTTTTTTTTAATTTGATTTAATCTAAAAGATTTTTACAAAAAAAGAAGAAGTGAGTTGCTTGTACCAATCAAAACAACACTACTTGTCTACTCAAGTCTTTTCATGATGCTAAAGGAAGAGAAGATAAAGGGATCACAGAATGTCTGTTGGCCGAAGCAGCTGAAAGAGCGCCTTGTTCATATATTCTAGGATCTTGAAAGTCGCTAGTTGCCATGAGGTTCTGTCCCCTGCTATCAGTTTAGCCCAGCACACGTCTGGGTCACTGAGTTCATACTCTGAGAATATTCCCTTCAAATGCACTGTTCTTATTTGGCGTGTGCATGACAGGAGTAGATGTCGGATTGATTCTATTTCTGTTGACCCCTTGCAATAGCGACAGTCCTTAGACAACGACTCTCCTCTGATCGCCAAGACTTCATTAGTCGGTAGAAGGTTCAGCCTTCCTCTCATTAACAAATCGCGCGCCTGCCTACAGGGGAATTTTTTGACATATAACTGCAGTTCATTGTACTTCCTGATGTTAAGCGGTAAGTGGCGTGTCAATTTGTTTGATGCTGCTGCTGCTTGAGTTTGTATCCAGTCAAGCTCCTTTAGTCTTGTTTGAATTTTAATTGGATTTCTTACTAAGGTGTCTTCATCACATTCCGTGGTGGGCAGTAACTCTTGGTTTTGTTTAAACCAAGCAATGAGCGTCTTGTTTTTGCCACTCCTGCTTTCTTTGAGAATTAAGTTCAATTCTGTTGATTCATCAGACATTATGCACTTGCGGTATAACATCAGAGTATTAATTCTCATTAGACCTCCCAGTGATAATAAGCTTAGTTCTTGTCTTATTATCGTCACAGATGTGGAATTTGGAAGGCCTAACGTCGCTCTCCAGAATGTCGCTTCCAGTTTTGGCCACACAGTCAACGGTAAATTTAGCAATGCATCTGCTCCATACGTAAGAGTGGGGACCACCTTTTGTTTGTAAAAGTCCAAAACTGGAATTAGCGAGAAACGACCAAACTTTCTATTAATGGCCTTTGCTTGTGCTGTTAGCTTTTTGGTCGTTACTTTTAGGTGGTCCTGCATTGCCAATTCCATTTGTGAACTGTCTAAAATTATCCCCAGGTATTTGAATTCTTTCACTTTTTCCACAGGATGACTTTCGAGATTTACACAAATGTGTTCACTTCATTTGGCGTTTTTCTCCATAATAAGACATTTTGTCTTTTCTTCATTGATTTCTAGGTGATTGATTTTTGTGTATTCGGATAAATTGGCTAGTTGACGTTGCAGGCCCACTGAAGTGTAGTCCATGAGGATCAAGTCATCTGCGTAAAGCAATCTATTTACATGACAATTTCCCAATTTAGGTGGAAAACAATGTACCACTTGACTTGACTCTTGAAAGTCACCCATAAATGCAATGAAGAGCGCCGGAGCCAAGGGACACCACTGTTTAACTCCTCTTGCTGTTGGTATTTCAGGCGAAAGGAGCCCTTCCTGATTTAATCTAACTCTCATCGTGGTTCCCGTATACAGCTCTTTAATCGGGTCCAAAATCGACGACGGGCAACCCCAGGTCTCCAGTTTTGACCATAACATCGGGCGTTCCACTTTGTCAAATGCCTGAGTCAAGTCGATGAAACAGATAAGCAATCGAGGACCTCCTTCTAACACTCTGCTTTTCAAAGCGCTTAACGCCAAAATATTAGCCGACGTTCCCGTGCCTTTTTTAAAGCCAGTTTGTAGGTGGTCCCTACATGGTGCCTGTTTAGCCCATTCGTTAAATTTCTTCAGTAAAAGTGACCCAAATATCTTTCTGATGCAGTCGAGTAAGGCGATTGGCCTGTAGTTCTTCCGGTCTTCTTTATTTCCCTTCTTGTATATAGGGACCACAATAACTGTTTTCCAGGATGGCGGAATAGATCTCAACGTTGCACATCTCTGGAAGATTTTGCTAAGGAGCTTTGCCCATTCTGTTGTAAACAGTTTAAGGTCCACATTTGTGATGCCGTCCGGACCTGGGGCCCGTGAATTTTTCAGTTTCTTTATTTGATCAATGATATCATCAATGTTTCCAATATTGACCCACTTCGAGGATTCCTGCCTAATCCCCTCGCCTGTTGTTGTTACTGATGCTTTGAATAAGGTCTCGAAAAAGTTTGACCACGTAGATGCGCCAATATTTGAAATAAAGGCCGGCTCACCTGTTGAGGTGGCTGATTTTAACAACTGCCAAAACTCTCTATTATTAGTGAGAGACATAGCTTTTAAAATGTTCTCTGCGTCTTGTTGATAAAGTATACGTCGGTTATCTTTTATCCACGCTTTGTATTGGCGGTTTGCTTCTATGGCCTTCAATATCGCCGATTGAGTTCCCTTCAATTTAGCTTGGCGTTTTAGTCATCGCATTTCTTTTCTCTTTGTCACCAGATTTTTATCATAAACGTGGTTGGTATTCCGTTGTGAACTTCTGTTCCAGTCTGGTGTTTATAAATTTCTAGCAAGGGCAAATAATCAATTTGTTCAGTAGATGCCATGTGGGACTGTGATTGATACTTTGCTTGGATCTCACATATCGCTACTGACGAACTTTTCAATCTTGTTCTTTGGTTATTCACACCCAGCTGTGACTGTGCATATGTTATTTTGTTCTGTTTCATCAGCCACGTTGTAGCTAGTAGATTATGGTCACTAGCTAACGTCTTTTTGACGTCAAACAATGCCGTTACAGATAAAAATGCTGTTGACACGAAAATGTAATCTATCGTAGCACTGATTGTGTCTCTGGGCCGCGTTGCTGTACGTTCTGGGTCTGGGTATACTGTGTCTAGATTGTGAAAATTGCACGAGTTCATTAGTTTTAACCACTCCCTTCCTCTTTTAGCTGCTCGACCATTCATGTTCTGATGTCGCCACAAATCAAGAGGTATGGGGTCAAGTGCTCTGTCCGTGAGACGTCAATTGCCTGTTCTATCATGTCCAAATGCTCTATATCGTTTATCGCCACCGGATTCCAATAGGTGTTAATAATGATAACCGGTAAAGTAGTTACTTTTTGATCTTTTTCAAAGGACCAGGTTACTTTGGTCATCAGGATTGAAGAGTTCTTTATAAGTGCCGCTTCTAAAGTGATACCACTTCCTTGGCGACACGCAGTTAATATTCCAGAGGACGGTCTTCCCAGTTTACCTTTCTTTGCCGGTGCTAGGGTTATTTCGTATCCCTCCAAGATTTCGTATTCCTATATTATCTCTGTCAGCCAAGTTTCTTGCAAACACAGAATCTCGTAGTCCACAAGCACAATGTCCCCTTTTCTCATCAAATGGGAGTAACCCCTAGTATTCCAAGAGCCCAACCGAATATGTGATTTTACTGTTGCCGTTGTCAGACTTGTTTTAAGGATGGGCTCATAAGACCGGGGTTGCTATTTTTTTATCTCCCTCGTCAGGACTTTAGGTAACCAGGACCAAATACCCTGCTTCGTCGTTTTATCTGTGGCTGCACTTGATTTTTCTACCTCCATATCTTTCGTGAAGGTTTTTGTTATCGTGAAATTGCGACCATCTTGGTATAATATTGGCGACTGCTTGCTATCCGAACTTCTTCTTACCCGTCCATATCTACTTGTAACTTCTCTGTATTTTTTTTTATCTCTCTATGGCCCTGCGATTTTTCCTCTTGCTCCACCTGTGTCCACCCCATTTTTGAGCCTCCTTTCTCATGGGATAGGTCCCGGGTTCTTTTCATAGGTGGTCTAGTCTCTTGGGGCGCTTCAGATCCTTCTCTTGTTGGCCCCCCATTGTAGGGGTCTGACTTTTTTTTTTCTTACTGGGTTCATAGCTCGATGCTCTTGAAGACTCTGTGATGTTGGACCCCAATTTCAACAGGGCCCTTGTCTCTTCTTTTAGTGACTCGTACACTGCTTCGGACGCGATGTACAAGTGTGCTATTGGCTTGTTATGCCGGTGACTCGGGTCTACGATGAGAAAATCTTCTGTCCTAATTCTCCTTAGGCAGGGGACGTAACCCAGAAGTTCCAAAACTGCCCGACGATTTAGAATTACATCATTGTCGTTACCAGGGATCTGTTCCAATTTTAAGATCCATTTCCTTTTATCAACGGGTTTCATCTTCTTATGATATTGCTCTGTTCTCGTAACAAAGTGCACTTTTCTATGTGTAACTGAGTTCTCCTCTGGTCGAAAAGTTGATCTTAATGGTTCATTCCTTGGGTCTCTTTTTTCTTCCTCCTTAGATGTTATTTTGATCTCCTCGTCTCGCTTTGTCTTTTTTTATCACTTTCTTACGTCAATCTTCTGGGGTAAGGAGGCCTGGTCCTTTTCGACTTCAACTCTCTCACTTGAGCAGTGTCCTCTTGGTGGCCTTTTTTCTTTAGGGTGCTTCGTGTTCGATGCACTTAAGGCCGGACTGTTGTTCTCACTAAGGTGCTGGCTCAGATTCATCATATTTTCATCTGCCAGAAAGTCCTCTATCGTCTTAGGCGATTCCCCCCGACTTGGGCTAATAGATCTTTCTTTTATAGTATTTGTGCGTTGATCCTCATGATCCTTGATCTCATCCGTTGTCTGCTGATTTATTAATTGTCTCTTCGGCGTTCTCCCTTCTTTTGGGTCTTGTTTTTGGATCTTACCGTTGTCCCTCAAATCATTTGTCAATGTTGTTAATTTGCTTTTGTCTCCCAATGGTATATCTCCTGCTGGGTACTTATTCAGATCTTTTCTATCCTTTTCGCTCTCTTGATGGTCCGTATTATTTGTCATCCGCTCCTCGAAAAGTTGGTCTAAAGTTTTTTGTACATGGTGTTTTGTTCGTGGTATTCCATTCACTGTCTCTTTCGTTGTCTCTTTTGTCAGGTCAATTGTGACTTCTGTTTGCGTACTGACGGACTTACTACCTCCCATTGGATGTAGCCCAACAGGCTTTGTAGTTAAGTCCAAAATACTGCAATTTTCAGTTGGTGTAGAATTTATACATTTTTTCTCTTTTGCCATAATGAATGCCTCCAAGAACATCAGTTTGCTATTCATCATAGCCTGTATTGAGTTATGATCTTTAAGGCTTTCACTGATTGATTCATAAAGTTTCATGAATGGCGATAGGGCTATGGTGATCGATGACATTATCGAAAAGATGTCTGCTTTCTTAGCCGATTTCTCCGATGCTGTCAAGCCTAAGGACGCTTCAGGTCACCATTCACTTGACGTGTCCTTCTGTCCCGAGTTTTTTATAAGACCGTGAGTAGAATGCCCCCTCGGGCAATCCAGTGAGGCTCTCCGATTACGTGAATCACTCAGGGTTAAAGTCAAAATCTTGTTCCTGGAGCTTTCAGATGTTCCCAGTCCCGTAATTCTCTCTTTGGTAATTTCGATTGTGCTCAGTTTCTCTTTGCCAATCGCCACCTTTACGACTACTACTTCCTCTTCCATATTCGACCTTTGGAACAGTGGATTTCTATGTGTATTGGGGCTTCTCTCCTGGCTCGATTCATTATCTTCTGAGGAAATACTCAGGATTTATTCTTGCAGCGTAGTCCTATTAATATCTGCTCCTTTCCTTTTAGACCCACTTTCTATGGCCCCTTTAGGCTCCTTAATTCGTTCTTTAATCGACTTAGGAGTCACCTGCTGTTCACCAATCTGCAGATCTTTCAATTTTGTTTGGTGCCTGGGTTCATCTCCCAACTTGGTTGTCAGCTCTGAATCCTGAAATACTTCTCCTGCTTCTATCGAGTCCCTGTGCGGTAAGACTTGTACTTCCTCGGTTCGTCTACATTTGACTTGCGGCCAGCATTCTTGAAGCGCCTGCAGGATTTCCGCATCTGAAAGTTCCACTCTATTTCTACTCGAGCTTTTAGAGCTTAACTGAAAGTAGTTCTATAAGTTGTGCCCCCCTGTTGTTTTGTTAGGCCCTCCCGTTTTTATGGGTTTCATCACTAGTAGTGTCATTTCTCTCTCTGCTTTTTTTCCGACGTTTTTAGCTTAAGTTGTTTGTTTTTACCTATCCCTCGCTTCCTCTCACGATTCACTTCTAGCTGTGTTGCACTCAGATTTCTTTTTCTCTTGTGATTTTTTACTGCCGTTTTGTTTGGGTCTAAGGCTCGTTCTATATTTTCATCAGAGTCTTCTGTGATATCGTGTTCCAAAAGTTCTATTTTTGACTGCGGTGGCACATGGATCTGAGCTTTTATTATCTGGGCGTTCGTTAGGCGTCCCTCTTTGTTCATCGAAGAGCTAGGCTGCTGCTCCATGCCACCTGCTCCTTTATTATTCAACATGCCGTTCTCTTCAGCCATCCCCTCCGTGTCCTTCCCCTGTTGTTGCCCCGCGCCCTGCACCGTAACCTCGCCACTTTCTCTCCCCTCCACCCAGACATCATTCTGTCCTTGTTTCTAGGCAATAAAACCAATGTTTTAACTTGAGGACTTACTAGCCGCTCTTCTGCACCGCTTCCCGTTGTTAGCGAAGGCTCCGGCTGCCTTAGAGCTGTGCCAGCGTTATCGTAGCCGGCTGTTTGACTTCTCTGTGGCTCGTTCAGTGTACTTGACTATGCACTTAAGGACGCCGGTCTACCCTTTCACAAGGCTGGCTTCTTCTCCGTGTTTTTTTGTCCCATCGGCTTGGGAACTACGAGTTGCACACCTTCCGTACCCACACGCAACCTCGAGCTCCTCAAGCAACGGCTCTCTTCCTCTTCTGGCGATGGATACGATGAATGTGGCTCTGAAGTGAATTGGTCGACTCTTGCCGTCCTGCCAGTCCTGCTCGACATGACTGAAGCACTGCTCACACTCGGCTCGCACTCCGCTCCGCGTTCTGCTCTGCGGATAGCTGATAGTGTGTAGAGACTCCTCCTCCTTTCCCGCAGCAAACACCATGGACAGACTCAGCAGGGCTCTGCAGGGCTGCTCACACTCGGCTCGCACTCTGCTCCGCGGATAGCCGATAGTGTGTAGAGACTCCTCCTCCTTTCCCGCAGCAAACACAGTGGAATTATTGCAGGGTACTTGCTCACGATTGTAAAATTGGTGGGCTCATTGCTGCTATGTAAGTGGGTCTGCACTAGGACAGGGGACATAAAAAGGAGACATACAGGGACAGACAGAGAGAAGAGACCGACCATCAGGAAGGCCGCTGAAACGTACCACCTCACAGCTGTAAGGAGACACCAGAGGAGATTGCTCAGAGTGCATCTGGGTGGAGCTGTCTTTTTCTAGGCAGGCCTCAAAACTTATTGTGGAGAGTTGGAGGCCATCTTTGAGAATGGAGTGACCAGACCCCTGCCCTATCTTTCCAGAGTGTCCTGAGATGAAGCTGGCTTTCCTGAACCTTAAACAGAGGCTTTCTATGCAAGTAGAACTGAGCCCTCGGAAACCAAAAAGTGGGGATGTCTGATTGCCTTGAATCCTTTCCCTGACTTCTTTAAGGAAGAGGGGTGTCTATGCTCTTATATACACAACCTATACCAAACATTCCATGTAAATAAATTTCCAAGCCCAAACCGTTCATCTATTCTGATTTGTTTGCCACCCCCAGAAATGCATCCAGATGAGGCACATTCCCTATCCCCAGCAGTCCATCCAAGTGTGGCACGGTTTCTGCCCCCAACCAATCTCTCTGAATGCAACACATTTCTCACCCATGGCAGTCCATCTAAGTGTGATATATCTCTGGCCCTTAAACGTCCATGTATGTGAGACACACTGCCCACCCTCAACACTTCATCCAAGTGTGATACACTTCTCGTCTCCAACATCCCATCCACTTATGACGAATCTCCCATACCCCACAATCCATCCTGGTGCAACACACTGTTAAATAACCCATCTGGGACTGATACATTTTCTGCCCCCAATAGTATATAAAAGTGTGATGCATTTCCCACCACAATCTGTCTCAATGAACCCAGAATGTTACAGAAGTTACATAGTACCGGTCTCATGGTGCAGTAGGGAGCATAAGGCCTAGCTATACTATTAAACTAGGTGCAGAATGTGGCTAACCTAGACACACAGGCTAGGTTTGGAATTGGCTAATTCACACATGTTACAGGCAGGATGAGGTTAGCCTATACGAGTACAGTAAATGCAGGTAGGTATATTAAACCAGGTAATTAGAGTACAGGGCTTTTCTGGAGCTTTCTCTTGCTGCATTTTGCATGGTTTAACTTCAGTGCGTTGAATGTGTGTTGATGGGGGTAGGTCCCTTTGCTTCATCTCGGTTCACGTCGGGTGTATTCAGTTAGCACCTGGTTTTGTGCACATCGAAACCTATACTAGCTTACATCATTTTATCTAAAGAAAAGTATTATATGCATACTTAAAAAGCTATGCTGCTGGCTGTCCTATCTCATGGTACACACAAGTTTTGACATCGCGGAAGCTCTCTTGACACTAATTGTGTCACTTAAGTGCGTCCTCTGCTTTTGTAGGTAACAGCTGCGCCCTGATGCGGACTGGCGGTAGCACAGAGCACCTCAACAATCCCCTCAATACACAGATAAAACAAATACACCCTGCACTAATATGGCCCGTTTTCCTCTTTTGATAAGCCCGTCTGGCATAAAACAAGGTTTTCTGTTCGTAGGAAAAAAAGCAGTGTGTTTGACTGGCACCACAGAAGAGGGAAGGTCAGAAGGAATGCACTTGAGCCGGCTCCTTCATCCATTCTGATTTGTTCTGAGAAAGTGTCTGTAATCTAGCTCTGCTCAGTGCAAAGCCCCTTTCAGACGCAGGAGTCCTATCGCACTGATCCAGCAACTCCCAGTTTGCCTGCGCGATCCCCTCAGCCGGGGTCTCGTGTCTGTGGAATGAATCACCGGGACTCATGCCATTCTGACAGGGAGCTTAGCGCGGCTCAGCAAGTCAGAGCTAGTCCTGTGTGTTAGGGCACACTGGGCCCGGTGTGCTACATTTTTTTGGCGTTGTCGCGCAGCATCCTAATTGTGTTTGCTCTTCACAGTTTCCAAATAGCTCTTGGGCAGCTGGAACCCGGGCGCTAAACGCCTTTATCTTGCTAATAACATTTCTCACGACACAGAAGCAAATAAAGGCGGCGTGGGATTTGCGCGATGCATCCAGTTGCGGTAATTGAGTCTATTAGGAAAATAAGCAGCACGGGCTGGCGGGATGTACAGTTGGGCAATATGTAATGCTGCCTTTAAGTATTCTTCCGTTTTTGAGAATTTGTATTACAAAATTCACAATCGCATTTCAGAGCGTTGCTTACAGCATAGAAGGATGCGCAGGTGTGCAGCATTTTAGGCATGTTTTGTGAGCGGGATTGTACTGCGCGCCACTGGCATTTGCATGATCCCCGGGTACAGCAGCAGGAATTCAGAACTTTTCATACATTAGTGCTATTTTATTTGCTTCGAACGCCTTATGTTTTATGTTATCTGCCAAGTGCCTTAGGACTGCACTTCACTATATATGTTTTTAATCTTAATGTTATTAATGAGGGTATAAGCAGAGCCGCAGTAGACTCCACTCTTCTTAAGAGCAATATTTATACATAGGAGTCGATAGTGTTGTGGAAGACACTTTCGTTATTTCGGAAGTGTATCCCGGACAAACCTCCTATTTCATTTGAACTGTTGGCAAATAAAGATGTAAGAAATGCAGATCCTAACTTCAAGACCTGGAAACAGAATTGCTTTAAAATTCTAGAGAATTACAACATTAAAATCGATACCTTGAAAGAAAACCCGGATAAAGTAAAGAAAATTCTCTGTGAAAAGGACTGGGAAGTAACGGATATCCTAAAGAGGCAGAATACAAACTGCCATAACATCACCTGGGAACGAAAGGCACTGAATGATCCTCCGCCGTATGTGAAAAGGTTTCCCTCGCCTAAATACAGGGATCTCCTGATGAGGCGCAGGCTAAACATCTTGGCAACCAGGCAGGTACATTACTTAAGAAAACAAATTTCAGCTGAAGAGGCAAGTTGTCGATTCTGTAACAACCCGGATATGTTGGAATCGATAAAACTTTGGATGCTATTATGCCCAGCACTGGGCACCCAAAGGAATCTGTATCTGGGAGAATGGGTGGCCAACATAAACATGTCAACGGAAGATGAATATTGGGAAAGAATATTGACGGTACAAAAAATCGGCCCCACCCTGGAAGCCCTAAGATTCATAGAATCGATCCTAAAGGGACTGACAGAGGGCAATGATGAACTCCCAGGGCAGTGTGCAGTCCCTTAAGAAGGGTGGTGAATGAGAATGATACTGACTTAATTGTTAAAGGTTGAACATTTTTATTTAACCAATTTAAAAAAAAAGATAATTTATACATATTACTATTTTTTAACACCCAATATGTCCTTCTCTCCAGCATATCTCGCCCCTATTTCTGCCCAAATGTAGCTCTCCTGCACGGTGGATACAGCTGCCTTTGCTGTGTCCCTGCCATGGCTGTAGGTAGTAGTCAGGCTTCTCTTAAACTTCAGTCAGAACAAACTGGGTTTTCCTTGCCCTAGTACCTAGCAGCGTGTATATGAGGGCTATGTCACCTCCCTTTCATATGGTCCCAACGTCCCTCTTCACCACCTCCATACCCATGCTCTGGACCTGCTCCATCTCCTCCCCAACACCACATGAGTGTTCCTCCTTCTAGGGTGGCCTTGACCCTTTAAGATGGGAGCATCACCCCTTCTCCCTGTTTGGGCACATGTTTGCACTCATGTACCTTCCTGCTCTTGCTAGATATGACCTTGCTAGCTTGTTCTTTTTCTTGGCGTGTCCCTCTAGCCTACACCTGATGTATCTCCAACCAACCTCCATGTGATGTCTCCAATCAACCTCCTCCTAATTTGTCAAAACACACTCATCCTGTTGGTTCAAACCAACCTCCTCCCCCTGTCTCTAACCAGCCTTCTCCAGCTTTATTTCCCCTTCATTCCTCCAACCTCCTGCTACCGCCACCCCTCCAAACTCCCTTCTCACACTCCAACCTAGTCCAAACTCCTGCCACAAAACTCTACTCCGAACAACCACAATGCCTGACTGTGGCAATGGCTTATATAGCCCTGTAACCCCTCCACTACTATGCAGCGTCCTACACCTGGGGAAGTGAATAAGTGAAGGACTGTGATTGGCTGTATTTGATTGATTCACCCAGACTTGCTTTAGAACTAGTGTCGGGACAAGTCTTTAAAAGACTGTACTCCCATATTGGGTTTCATTTTCTCTAATGGTTATATTATAATATGGCGACTTGTACCGCACACCGCTGCCATGGTTCATGGTATCGATGTGCTCAGGCAGATCTGAAAAGGAAAGAGGTGGGTATGGTTAGTTAGTAGGGTTGAGGGGGAAGCGCACGAGAGCTTTGAGGTGCTGCTGGTAGATTAAGTTCGGAAAAAAACAGTTATTGTGTGCTGGTATAATTTTAGAATAAGCATTACTGCAGATGGAACGAGTCTTCCAGAGTGCCACATTTATGGCGAGAGAGAGATCAGACGGCAGTGGGTAAAGTAAGTTACAAGAGTTTGAAAGCGAGTCATGATAAGGAGATTGATGAGAAGTGAAATTAGTTGATATGCGGAGTGACATAAGAGCAGAAGAAAAAATAGTGGGGAACATAGAAATGGAAGAGAAGAACAAAAAGAACACTGTGGGAAGAATGAGTAATGGAGCACCACAGTGTTCTAGCAAGGTGATCACTACAGGACTGAAGATGGCTCCTAGGGATGGACAAAGCCAGGGGAGACCCTAGGTGGAAGTTGAGAGGCCGGCATGAACAGTGAACTGGAAAATGCCCAAAGGATTGACAAAGGTATTTTTCTCTCAATCTCCTTGTGGATCTGACAGTAAAGGGTGGAGTTCTGCTTTAGCAGCTTTATCATCTCATTTATTGTGGGCATGGTATATGTGACAAATCCAAAGAGTTTCATTACTTCCTGAAATCTTTGCAAAACTGCCAACATCCATCAGAATGGGTATTATCAGGCATGACCAGTGGCTTCCTGAGGGTTCTGTGAAATGAAAGTCCAGCATTACTTTTCCCACATGCTTCAATTCTTCTTAGAAGCGTTTGGTGGTTGATAGGGTGGTAGTCTCATCAACTCTTCTTGGGGTTAAAGTGTAAAAAATTGTGGGTCTGGCCAGGTGAAAGATGTTGGCAAATTGATGGGGAGAAGTCTGTAAATCTTGTGTCTGGTCTTGAGCCAGATCCTTCAAGACCAGATCAGTTGATGGTACCAAGATTTTCTTCTTTTCCTAACTTTCCAGGTGGACCATCAAACTTGGATCTTCTAGCTTCCACTAGACTTAACACTAGTTCACACCATCCACTTGTAAGAACTTTCAGTGATCATCCTGCAGTGCACAGTAGTTAAGGACTGCTCAGAACGTGTGTCACTATGAAGGGCCAATACCACTTGTTGAGCAGTTTATTTTCCAGGGTTGAAAGCAAGAGAAATATGAGATCACCTACTTTGAACCTCCTTGATTTAGCTTCTTACTCAACTAAAAGCTTCTCCTTATCATGTCAAGTCTGTATCTGTTGTTGGGTAAAGCTGTGAATCATCCAGAGGCTTTCTGGTCTTCCTTCCTGGTCTTATTGTTTCTCCCAACCCTCGTTCAAGATATCCAGCATATCGCAGGGTTCTTAGTAAAAGACCAATTAGAATACAGTGGCACTCAGTGTACGCATTGGGAGTTTCCTTTGCAGCAAAGAGGGCCGAGGGTGGAGCTCACCCATTTCCTCTCATCCCCCTGGCCAAATTTCCAGAGAATCTTGTCCACGGTCTGGCTGAAGAGCTCTCCTAAGCCATCTGTCTGATGATGATAGGCAGAGGTTTGAAAGAATCTACATGCAATCATATATTCAAATGTGTGAGGAGATAAATGGTGTTCCCTGATCAGTGAGAAGTTTCCTTGGGAGTACAGTAATTGATGTCTTAGAATATGTTAAATGGTGTTCAGTCTCATAGGGAAGGCTTCAGGATAGTGGGTATCATAATCTAGTCAGAATATGTTATAGTAGTTCCAAGCCTTTGATGGACTCTGGAGACATATCTCATCCATTTCAATCCTAGAAAAGGGAACGGCTTTCTTAGATAAGGGGAGGGGGGGTAGGGGAGCCTTACCCACTTCATTTCAAGACATATTTTGAGACATGGGGTATTCAGACAGTATTTCTGAATTTTCAGGTGGGTCCCTGCCCAGATTTGGTGAATATAGATATGTTCCTATGTCTTAGACACCCCTTGCTGTCCTGCTGACAAATGGGATTGGACCAGCTCAAGAACAACTGTCCAGGTGCATGGGGGTACCAACAGCTGATATATTTTCTGCCTTTCACCATGCACATTATTAAGTGTTATGTACAAAAGAAACACATGCTCTACAAAATGAGGCCTAGTCTCTGAGATACTTTTACCTTCAGGTGTAGGTATCTAACATATATTTCAGAGAGGGGTCATTCCTTTAGGCTAAAGTGAACGCAGGTTCTAAAGTGAGTCCCTCTTTCCCATCCCAGAGGTCAGGCAACTGTTCCCCTAAAGTTATTCTACTCAAGACGTTGAGCCAGGCTCTGATTACTGTTTCTGGGTGATCCTGGAATAAATGAGAGGACCCAAACGCAGATTCAACCGTTCAAATTTTCCCTAATTCTTCAATATCTACAGGTTGGATGGGAAAATACATTTCACAAATCAACTGAGCTGTGGGTTTCCATTCCAGAACTATGAACATTTCAGAGCAGTCATTAAACAAATGTACATTCAGCATCCCGTAATAATCCCTGTCAATCACTGTGGCCCCTAAATCGATATCACACATCACCACTAGGACAGAATTGGCAGAGACCCTTACATAGGCCCACTCAGTTAGCTCAACTGAAAAAGCCTGTGCAAACTATAACCCACTGCTATGGTAAAATGTTGACAAATATACCCCTGCTGAGTTGTGGGGTGTCATTTATGGGAACGTGGCCATTCTAGATGTTTGGACCACCTGGACATTGGAGACTGGAAGTCTTTGGTAGGTTTAGGGAAAACATGTTGTGGTTCCTACCTCTGACACCATGTCATCCAGCTGAGTGGGGTCCACAAAAAGACCAAACACAATTCTTAGGTTAAAAAGTATTTCATTTTGTATTTTATTGACATATTGTGCTTTTGCAGCTTTATCAGTTCCTACCTCTGACACCATGTCATCCAGCTGAGTGGGGTCCACAAAAAGACCAAACACAATTCTTAGGTTAAAAAGTATTTCATTTTGTATTTTATTGACATATTGTGCTTTTGCTAAACTTTTGCACAATTTAGGTGGTAAAATTAATTAAACAGGTAATTCATAACATCAGTAAATTAAGAAATAGAAGAGAGGAGACCGTTAAGATGATAGAGGAAGTGGTGAAAACTGGGAGATGATATGATGCTGCGGTGCACCGAATTCCTGTGTTTGGACACAAGAAGAGAGAAAGAACAGACATGGGATTGGGTACAAAGGGATTTTGGAACAGCAAGAAGAAACTGTGCTTGAGAGCAAAGAGAGCAGGGGTAGTTTACAAGGAAATTAAAGAGGAAAGATAGGGAGGAGCAATACAAAGGAAATGGGTAAATAAGTTGGGAAATCGAAGGACAGCCAAGCCAGAGAACATAGAGATGGTGAAATTGAGGAACTGGGGAAAGGCAGCAGAAAACACGGATGGCAAAGTTGAAAATAGACCACAGAGGAAGAAGTTGATAGGTAGATGAGACCAATAAGAAGAATAGGACATTACCCGAGATGAAAAAGAACTAGTGTTAAAATAAGTAGCTTAGTAGCATGGAAGGTAAGGAAAGGATGAGCTTTGTGAATCTTATAAGTTGGAAATGACAAGAGCACACGGTAGAAGACATTTGTGAAAAGAATACAAGCAGTAGTAGAAAGAGGGAGAGAAGATGGAGGAAATGAAATAGAGTGGGAAGAGAGTTGGGGGGACATAAGAAGCCACATGAAATAGAAACTATGTTTTGGCTGCAGTAAGATGTAAGAAGTGGGTATGCATCTACGGAGATAGGTAGAGATAATAGAGTTAAGGAAGTCAGAGAAAGAGGAAAAAGAGAAAACAGAAATGTTCTCTCTTGGAAGACACTGAAACATAAGTTGGCAGGATAGTATCTCCTCAAAATTCTCAACAGTGTAAGGGAGTCCCTTTAAACTTTACACATTTTGGGACACTTCTGCATCACTCACAGCCGGAAGGGTACTCTCTCTGGGCAGCTTTCTGCTTTTCTACCACTTTTGGTTGGATGCTACGACCTTTGATTCATCTAATAGTTCCTATAGATGATTCTGTTTCTATGCCATAAGCCTTAGTTAGTAGTCCAGATCCTATTCAACTTTGAGACAGAGACGACTTGGTTTTCCTTTAGATCTGGAGCTACACTAATGTCGGGACTGTCAGGACTCGTGGCTAGCTAGCCTTTTGGTTGTAGCCCCTGAGCTTTTATCCGGGGCTACAACAAAAAAGACCCGGGGCTATATCCCCCTGAGTCATCCCCTAGCAACGGCTCTGCTTGAGAGTATGAGGTTTCAGTCACCTTCTTTCCATAGGGTCCTGACCTCCCTCTTCACCACCTTTCTACTCCTGCTCTAGACCTGCTCCTCCTTGATACCATGCCACCTGATCATTCCTCCTGCCTCCCTGAGCGTTACCCCTTTGTATAAGGATCTGAACATTACCCTCGGTTCTTGGCCAAGTGTGCCCTCTCGTACCTCTGTGACCTTGTTAGCTGTGGCCCTTCTAGCATCCTGAAATTCCTCTGATATTTCCCTGCGTTCTCTTCCGTCTTTCTCAAACTAACCTTCTTCTGCAGTCTCCACTCAAACTCCTCCTGTTATCTCCAACTAACCTCCTCATGGTGACTCAACCATCCTCCTGATGTCTCCATTAACCCTCTCCTTGACGTGTCAAGCCCCCCTCAATCTTATGTCTCCATCCAACCTCCTTCTGATGTTTCCAACAAGCCTCTTCTTTCCTTATAAGGCCATCATGGCTTTAGCCTCAATCTCTTCCCACTCGTTCACCAATCTCCTGTTTCACTCTCCAACTTAGTCCAAACTCCTGGCACCAGTTTCTATTCTAAACATCCATCCTGGCGGACTGGGAGTCTAAGTTTATATAGCCCTTTAGCTCCTCCCATGCGGTTGGGTGTCTTGTGAGGTTGTGCACATGGGTATATGAATGAGTGAGGGATGATATATATCTGTACTTAACTGATTCACCTGGCTTTGCTTTGGAACTTTGGGGATGCGCAAGCAAAGCATTTAAAAGGCACTGATGCCATATTGTCTTTTACTTTCACTAATGGTGGGTGTGCTGCTTCTCCAAGCTGCCCAGAGCATTTCCTTAGTCTGTCAGTAACCCGGGACATATGATCTCACCCTTCATGACAGCTCAATGATGGTGAGCAAAGTAAAATCATTTTTAATGTGGTGCTTTTCCCTCTGTGAACTCTCTGACTCTCTGATCTTGCGGTGCAGGAAAAGGAATGCAATGTCTGTTTCTAAAGTGGATGCTTCGTGTGATTGTCAGAGGCAAGGATGGTGGTTCTCTGATGCTGCAAGAAAGTGTGTTGTGCCGCTGATATCCGGGTGGGTGTTCACTTTCAGCTCAGAGGGAATTTCATTACTTTACTCCAGGGCTTTCTTCGATTGCTGAGTTCAGTTCTCTAAACGAGACAGTGTTTACAGAGTATCATGCCCCAAGAATACATAAAGTACTTGTTTTTGAGAGTGGGAGAGTATTGCCTTCATGCTTCCATATTGTTTCAGCTACCCAGATGTTGAAGCTAATACCCTTAAAAGGGACCGTGTTCTTAAATGACCTCACTTGATAGGCCTGTGCCTTCAAGTGGGGATTAAGTGTGGTCTTTGTTATATGTGTATCTGTAACCCTCTGATACACTGCTGTGAGCCGCCTCCCGGCAACACACTCACACAGAGAGATGTTTCCAGTTCGGGTTCCCCTGTCGCACTGGGAACACCGTGTTTATTTACAGGCACGCAGCAGAGTGCAATGTCACTCCGCCGTGTGCTGAACCCTTAAAGTGGCAGAACCACAGTCTTGATCTCATCACCATCAGTAGAGCTTGCTGTTTATAGGCTTTATGTGTGCTGCTAATGGCCCTAATTCCAATGAGCTGGTCCCTGCTCTACTGCACCCCTTCACCCCACTTGCCATCTCCACTTTCCTCTGAGGCCCATACACTACATCCGCTGAGCTTCCTTTATCTTTTCGACTCCACTGTTTTCTAAAAACACACTAACATCCCTTGATCTGCTCCTGGTTTCCCATAGCCCTCATTGTCCCGGGGACGACCCTGGAAAAGTGCAATTGAGAGATCCATTGCTACTAACATGGTAGCCTCTCAATTATGGGGCATGTGGTACTTATCCCAAGCCTGATTGTTTTTCTGCAAAGTTAACACTATAAGTGAAATTATTCATGTCAAAGTTCTACAGGCCCTGAAGAAAATCCCTGCACTTACTCTAAGGGAATGAAACATGTAAGGCTTTACAGTTGGGTTCAGGTCAATCATCAATAGAGAAAATTCATATATTTTGGACCCCAAGAACTTCAAAAAGACCTTTGATTTTATTCAATGTTTTCTATATTATGTGATGGGACATGTTGAAGTGGGAGAATGGAAGACCAGGCTCCCGCCCTTCCCCTCTCGCGCTTGGCCTAGAGGATCACGGCCTAGACACCCGCCACGAGAGGAGTTTGCCTATCTACCAGACGACCAAATACCCTGGTACAGGAACATACGGATGTGCCCATCTACCTGCCCAGCAGCCCGCCCTGTCCATGCCGACACCTGCGGCACGGACCAACTCGACTAAACCTACACGTCGTTAGAGATGCCATGACGACCTAGCCAACGGTCAGCACACCTGTGCAAATATACACACCGGACACTCCCGCACCAATCTACACGAAGAATATACTCAGTGCTATGACGTAGGCGAAAGACATACTCACGGACGTACATCTTTATTATTTTCCACATAGGCTCTCAAAATGCAGAAACGCAAGACGCATCATGAACTTATATAAAAAGGCTTGCTCACGCTTCTTCTAAGAGCCATGTACCATAATGAAGAATATAACGGGGACACGATACTGAGGATAAAGCAATATGATACCGTAACCTAAAGCGCCCTGCATCAAACGGTTCCACCTATGCACCAGGCCCAAGTAGGCCGCAGGCAAAAGCTTCCATGAACATTGAATGAGCAAGAACTGGGTTGCAGACCCTGCAAAATGAGCCCGGCGAAAGCACACCGCCAAGGGCACGATGTTGCAATCTCGCACGCTGCAAGCCAACGCCAAGGTCACACCTGCAAGATAAACCAGGCACACAGTAGGAAAAACAATATTAATTGTGTTAAATTTTGCCTCAAACACGGTCCCACCTCACGTGACAAAGCCAAATCTGACAAGATGCCAAGCCCAGGAGGAAGGAGACGCCTGAATCCCATGTTTCAAGACACAGGCAGATACAATTAAAAGACTCATTGGACATCTGCAGCAGTGGGAGTAGTCGACCTCCCAACATATGAATAAATCCTCACATTGTTTACACCTACCCATAGTAAAAACATTGTTGCAAATGACAGGTGCACCGCGAGCTGGGAACAGCGATAGTCCCAGACTGGGAGGCTCGCGAGCGGACCAATCAGAACATGGGGCTCCTATCACTGACGCCATTAACATTGACCAATCCTCAGAGGTCTTCATGTAACAATTTTCATGTATCAAATTGAAGGGACAGCCCAGGTATACCACCTGACTAACCCTCAACCACTAATACCGTTCTCTATATGTGCGCTATACTAACCCTACCACTCGAGTAACCAATCCAGAGTGGAGATAGGTTTTTTGCTAAACTTCCCAAGTGACGCAAGTAGTGCGTCATACTAAGGTAAAAAGCCTGCGAGCCCCACGATTGTGTGTGTGTCAGGACGGACGCGTACGCTCCTTGACCCATCCCTGCCGTTTTGTCTAATAAACAGCAGAGTCACCTTGCTTCTTGCGTGTGTCTCATACTCTATCTCTTTTAGGATATACGGGAGGAGTTGGGGCCTCCCTGTCCGGAGGTCTGCGGACGGCCCGGCCGACCCCGGCAGAATTTCCCCCCCGACAAGTTGGAGGCACTGCTGAGATCTGTTTAAGATCTGCTTTTTATTTTTACTTTTTTCCCGGTACTACCGTTGTGAGGAGGCCCGGCGGCGCGGCCCCCTCTGCCGTTGCCCCCTTCTGAGGACTACAGGACCATTGCGGAACTGCGAGAAGACCGGACAGCGCAATCCGGATATTGGCCTTCGGGAGCCGGTTGAGAAGTATCCCGCCCACGGTTGGCGAGTGTCCAGACGTGGTCCAGACGAGGGGAGGTGGCGAGCTGCTTGGAGGGGTGCACGCAGTCGAGCGGCCCCACATCAGGAGAACTTGGTGAGCATGCCACGCACAACAAGCAATGTGAAATTGTGAGGGAGGGGGGAGGAATTAAATACGGGAGGTGGGAGGTGTTGCACAGGTGCGCGGCGAAGGTTTTGATAATTTAGTGTGGCAATGAAATGAATGGTAGCCGAATGAGTGTGAGAGCAGTGAGCTACGTTACGCGAGAGAGGGGGCGGAGCACGAAAACATCACGTGCGGCCGCTCGTAGACACTGATTGGCCTAGGTCGCGACAACGTGTAAGGGTGTGTGTGTGTGTGGTTTCCTACGATTTGGCATTTATTGATCAATGAGTAGATGAGGATTCCTATTGTTCGAGCAAGAAACTCGATAGGTAGATGACGTTTCCCTGTAGGCGGTAGCTAGTCAGTTGCCCAATACGGAAGATAATTGGCTGGTTAAGCCCTCCTGTCGAGGGGCGTATCATACGCGAGGCGACGCAGTGTGCGCAGTCCGATTATATTATTGATTACCTTGTTCCAGGAGTGACAGGAAGACAGCTGTGAGGTTAACGGGGGTAGATTGCAAGTGTATTTTGAACTTAAAGAATATATGAAGAACTTACGAGTAGCTTGAAGAGATCGGTGACGTCACCAATAGGGCTTTCATAGGATATCCCGAGCACAAGGCATCCTTCCTTCTGAGGGTGGTGGGGAAGAGAACTGTGGTAAGGGAGTGGAAACGGAGACAAACGGTAATGAATTGACCAAGGAAAGGCGAAACGGGGGACGTGGTGGTGCACGGAGAACGCCGGCCACGGCAAGTGTAGAAGAAGGAGGAGGAGCAAGTGAAAATAGGACGACTGTATAAGAACGTCATAAGGGGTACGCAGCCGCAGGGGGCTACGTGCGCCTCGACCACAGGGGGCCGTAAGGGTGTCGTGTAAAGGAAGAAAGAAGAAAATAAAATATACAAATGTAAATACTATATTTTTAATAATTTTCCTTAGCAGACTATCGCAAGTCCCCAAACTTACGGGGCCAGGTTACGATATAAGGCTGTATATTGTAAACTGCTAGTGAGATAACCGCTACCAGATAGGGGAAGGGTAACAAGTAGAGCGCTACTATGTCATACGGGACAGGATCGGGAGGGTGGGGGAACACCCTCACTACCCCACTACAACAAATATGTACCACACTGTCACCCCATAGGGAGAAACTGATTAAGTATAGCATAGAATGGACCCAGGGGACGGACAACAAAATGATAACACCGTGGCCGCCTATTGGTAGCTTCGATCCATATGCCCAACATTCACTATTAAACCATCTGCATAATACATACAAAGGGAAGAAGTTGGCAAACCACGTGGAGGTGTTTAACTTATGGAGGATGTTCCAAGGGTCCCGACCAGGACCAAATGGAATGTTCACTGTGGGGGAAATACCGGAAGAAAAAGAGATTAAGGAGGAAGGAGAGGATGGGAAAAAGGGGAGTGAAGACCCAAAGAACACGGGGAATGGACAAGAGGGAGGAGAAAAAAATAATACATCAAATGAAATAAAAAAGGAACCGAGCAACGATATACCCCTAGCAAGGGGAGTGAAAACAGAGGGAGGGGGGTTGTACCCTTTAAGGGAGTTTGGAGAAATAGGAAGAGGTCAGTGAAGGGCGGCTGAGGGGTACTCGAACCCGGCATACAGCCCTCCACCATATGTGGCTCATAGGAAGATGCCAGCAGGGGAGGGGAGGACTGGAGAAGAACAAACTGTGGAAATAGGAAATGATGAGTGGGTAGCTGCACAGATACTATTAAAATTACGAGGTTCATTAACAGGAGAAGAGAAGGAGGTAGTAAGGAAAACAGACGAGGATAATACCAGGGAGAGTGAAATGAGGGGGGAAGAGCTGTTACGACAAAAGGAAGAGATTTTGGAGGAACGACTAGCAGAGTTAAGGGATGAGCAGAATGAACTGATCAAACAGCTCGAGAGGGAGGAAAGAGAGAGAGCGAGGAAAAGGAAAGAAGGTAAGAACGAATTGGAAAAAATAAGGCAACGAACTGAGGAGCAAAGGAGAGAAGCTGAAAGGGTAAAAGCAGCAGCAGAAAGGGTATCAAGAGCAGTGCTGCGAGAAAAGAAAAGGGAAGAAGAAGAGAAAGAAAGAGAAATGGCAATGTGGAAGAGGAGATTACTATCAGAAACGACTAAGAAATACGAAGAAGGGAGGGTGATAGAGAGTATATTAGAAAGGGAAAGGGTGAAATGGGAAAGGAAGAAAGAGGATGAAAGAATAATGGAACAGATGAGTAGTGAAGTAATGGAGGAATTAAAAAGGAAAAGGGAGGAAAATGGTAGGGAGATGGAGGAGAGAAATGAAGGAGAAAGAGAAGATAGGAGAAGGGAGAGTGAAGTATGGGGGGATGTATATAGAGACACAGAAGTAGCAATAACATCAGCGCAAAGGGGAGCGGTTGATAAAGGAGAAAAAGGAGAACTGGACCTAATAGACTTACAAACAGTAACAATCAAGGGGAAAAAGACCGAGTGGGGGGTGCCGTTTATGACTGACTTTTGTAGTGAGGAAGAAGAAGGAGTGGAGAGGGAAGGAAGAAACAGTGAAAGGCAAAGCCTAGATCAACTATACATCACCCGGACCAACACAGACTCACCATGGATCCGTAGGAGAAAGGATGAGCTGGAAAGAAGTGAGGAGGGAGAGCAAGGAATAGCGGAAAGACAGACACATGAGGCTGCACCGTCCCCATCACGCCCTCTCCCATCGCACCCTACATGCTCAACCACCTCACGCTCGTTACGCACAATAAAACTTGCGCCCTTCACAGACGAACTGACACCCTATGCATTTCGGCTTAGGGACCTCCCTAGACGCAGGCAGGAAAGACGAATACACATGCCCACATTAAATACAGGAAATGATGGAAGAAGGGGAAAAGATGGAGAACAAAGAGTTACGAGCAGGGGAAATACGGATGAAATTGACGATGTAGAAGAAAGGGAAGAAGAGGAAGGGTGTGAGGACTCGATTTTATGGAACACAAAGGGTAAAACGAGACATAACTTAATGCCACTTTTGGAGGGGGGAGGGGTTAGACCACAGTATGTCCCTTGGAAGCATACAGACAAAGAAAATATAAAATGCAGGCTCCCATCATTAAGTGGAGGTGCGGGTAAGTGGATATATGAAATGGAAAAACACACCGCAGGACAGAAACTGGCAGTAGGAGATGTAAAGGGCCTTCTAATATCGATATTAGGGGATGCAGCGGATGACATTTGGAAGAGAGCGGGATTCCCTGGGGTAACAATAACAAACACATCGCATGATGGGGCACCATTCGCAAACTGCAGACATGCACTATGGCAGGCACTGAGGGTACAGTACCCAGACACATCAGACATAGGAGCAATTACCTCCCGCAAGATGCGTGAGAACGAAGATCCTGTTGATTATATCCAGGAAATCCAAGAGAAGTGGCGCATGGAAACTAGAGAACAATGGGACAAAACACCAGCAATATTTTATCATATACTAGTACAAGGGCTCCCAGAAGGAGTTCAGAAACAACTAAAGAAAGTAGTGGGAATGGAAGCAAAAGCATGGCCAGAAATACAACTGACTATAGTGCATCATTGCAGGACATGGCAAGGAAAAATGAAACAAAAGGAAGAGGACAGGAAAACGGAAGAGGCTAAACTAGTACAGAAAAAGCTTACTAAATACACAATGGAAGGGGCACTAATAACTACGCCTACAACAATGACCCAAAGCCCCACACAAGTAGTGGCTGCACAAGATTCCTCCCAAATACCACCTTCACAGACTATAATACAACAGGTGCCGCCACTCCAACCATACACGACCAACATGGGAGGAGGATACCCAATGCCAGGAGCTGGGTATTATAATTATAACAGGGGGAGAGGAGGAATTATGAGAGGGAGAGGATACAGATATAACACCCAACAGCAGGTGGGAGGACTTAGAAATTCCTACCCCACAGGGCAACCAGTATACCAGGACAACACAGGGAGCTTTCCATGGCAGAGTAGGGAACCACCGGTGTGTTGGAGTTGTGGATTATTAGGGCACATGTCACGCACGTGTAGAGTTAGACCAGGAACACCATCATGGAGTGAACAGGGACAACCAAGGCCCTCACAGGAACAGCAGGGCATACAGCAACAGCAGACGTTGCAACAGGGAAATGAACAGCAACAACTAATAACACAACAACAGCCACAGACACATTCACTGCCACAACAACAGGTAGCGATAACACAACAACCCCAAGTACAACAAACACAACTGGGTAGGGTGACGGTCCTGGGACACAACCCTTACACAGGAAATGGCCAATCGTTGTACCCTCAATAGGACAGCCCACAGACGGCCTTGGTGTGTCCCATCCTGTCAGTAACACCTAATCGTGCGGAGGAACCACGCATAGAGGTAACGATAGGTGACAAAAAGTTATCATTCCTTGTTGACACCGGGGCGACCCGGTCTTGCATAAGGGAAGGTAAATTTAAGATGTCAGGCGAAGCCATGAACACCCAAGGATTCTCTGGGGCTAGAGGGTTGGTTCCTTTTACTGATAACATTCCCTTATCTATAGGAGATTATGACCTGTCAGTTCCACTTCTATATTATAGTGCCTCACCAGTAAATATACTGGGGAGAGACATAATGAACAGGTTGAATATGACGATCTCCTTTACTGAGGACGACATAATTTGCTCTACTCCAGGGATTAACATGCTCACAGCACGACAGATTATGCAAGCATACTCCGGACAGACAGCGATTAGGGCGGAGCCAGTAGATGGCGAACTCTTCCAGTACGGGACAGACATGGCATTTGCATGGATGCCAGGGATAGAAGGAAAAATCTGGAGGAGGCCAGCAGCCTATCTGTTCAGACCAGAAACACCAGTTAATGAACCAGAAGGAAAGGTGGTTCCAGTGGACATTGAGAGCATTATAGCAACAGCTGATTACATTGCTGTACATGCCCAAGACAGAGAAGGAAGAGCATGGAGGGCAGTGATAGCACTAGCAGAAGGATGTAGACTCACCCAGGTGTCAGATGAGGAGCTGTTCTCAGAAGAAAAGGAGGAAGGTGAAATGGTGTTTATGATGAGTGTGGAAATATGGCTAAGAGTGGCGTACAAACAAGTAGCACAGAAAATTGCAATGGCACTTGAGGCACCCGCATGCACCCCAGTCCCCTTCTTTAAGGAGGATATGACAAAGGTACCCACATCATTGTGGACTACTAGCCCCTATGACGTGGGGTGCATAAAAAGTATAGGGGGAGTAAGGATAAAATTGAAAAAAGGTGCAATACTCCCCAGAGTGAAACAGCACCCACTATCAAAAGAGGCAGATGAGGGCATATATGAAACCATAACGGCCCTTATAAATAATGGCATATTGGTCCCCTCAGAATCACCATGTAACACGGCTGTATACCCAGTGCGCAAGGCTAAAGGGGGTTCTTGGCGCTTCATACAGGATCTCAGGCCCTTGAACAACATAGTAGAAGCAGAATATCCCATAGCAGTAAACCCGGCCACAATATTGTGTGGCATTCCAGCAGAAGCATCACGATTTACAGTGATCGACCTTAAAAATGCATTCTTCTCAATACCATTGCACCCAGACTCACAAGATCTGACAAGCTTCACTTACAGAAACACAAAGTGGAAACACACCAGATTGCCACAAGGGTATTGCGAATCACCCTCAATTTTCAACAGAGTAATACAGATGGATTTGGGTAACATTGAAGTGGAAAGCACAGTGTTGCAGTATGTGGATGACATAATAATTTGCAGTACAAACGAAAGAACATGCAGAGAGGACTCATTAAAGATGTTGACAATATTGGCTGAGAAAGGTTACAAGGTAGACATGGAAAAGCTACAGTACTGTCAAGAACAGGTACTTTACATTGGTCAGCTCATATCCCAACATGGAAGAAAGATTGCACCACAAAGAGCAAAGGCCATTTCAAACACTCCAGTACCACAAACAGTGAGGGAACTGCAGCAGTTCCTGGGGCTGTGCAACTACTGTAGAGCATGGGTATTTGATTACAGTTCATACATAGGACCCCTGCTTGAGGTGTTAAAGGAAGCTAATAAAGGGGAGAAAAAGCTGGGGTGGACGATGGAAATGAAAGAGGCTTTTGATGAATTGAAAGATGCGATATCAACTGTTCCGGTACTGGCATCCCCAGACTATGAGCGACAATTTTTTATATTTTCACATTGCGACTCAGCAGTAATGAAAGCAGTGTTGGCCCAAAAAACAAGCATGGGCTACAAACCAGTAGCATTTTACAGCAGCCACTTAGATCCTGTGATGCTAGGTCATTTCCCTTGCGAACAAGGTCTCGCCGCAGCTGCTTTTGCGGTAGAGAAAGCATCAGCAATCACCATGGGGTGCCCAACTACACTGTTTGTGGAACATGCACTATTTGCCATATTGAATAAACCTAAGTCCACCCTAACCACACAAAGGGCATCAGGTTATGAGATCATCTTATCCAGAGCTGAACTATCAATTGTTAGATGTAGCACGGTCAACCCTGCAAGGTTCCTAGCAGAAGTAATTGAGGAGGGAGATTATGCCCACGACTGTACGCAAATAACTGACATGTACTCATGTACTAGAAACGTTGAAGAAAACGCACTAGAGGGAGGTGAGCTCTTGTTCATTGATGGGTCATCAACTATCGACCAAAGGGATGGTGTAAGGAGGACTGGGGCAGCAGTGGTAAAAATGATGGAGGTACCGGTGTGTGTGGCCATGAAATGTGTACAATTACCACAGCATTACTCCGCTCAAGCAGCGGAATTAGTTGCACTGATCTTGGCGTTGAAGGAAAGCTTTGACAAACGAGTGACCATATACTCCGACAGTGCGTATGTTACATCCACTGTCCACTCAGGGCTGTCGAAATGGAGAAGAAGAGGGTTTGGGAGAGCTGATGGAACTCCAGTGCAACATGCCCTCCTATTGGCTGAACTAATTGAAGCAATAAATGACCCCCAAGAATTAGCTTTGGTCAAATGCACCGCCCACACCAATGGTGAAGACCACATCTCAAAAGGGAATGCAGCAGCAGACACACATGCGAAGTATGCTGCATACTTTGGTGAGATATGGAACCCCCCAGAGTCACAGAGAGGGAGAGGGAGGGGAATGGCTAAGGAGATGTTGATAAGAGAAGGGTACACCCATCTCCCAGCCACACAGATTATGGAGCTACAAGCGGCTGCACCAATGGCTGAAAAAGAAATATGGGTAAAAAGAGGATGCACAATGTCACCAACCGACGCACTATGGCGCCAGGGTGACACTGGAAAGGTTGTAATAGCATTGGCACTATTGAACACCACCCTGAGCCAACTACATTACCCAGCCCACACAGGCAAGGAAGTAATTGCAGCACGAATTAGGGAAGACTGGTTCTGCCCGAGTTAAATTCTCATGTGTCAAATTTTATCAGCAATTGTCTCACATGTCAACAGTTTACGGCCGGCCACACTCTGAAGGTGATAAGAGGTACTATACCCCGGCCAGAGGGACCGTTCCGGCATCTTCATATTGACTATGTTGATATGATCAACGTATGTCAAGGAAATAGGTATATGATTGTAGTAGTATGCCCATTTTCAAGATGGATTGAAGCAGGGCCCTGTTCACACCCAGATGCATTTAGAGCAGCTAAATTCCTAGTGAGGGAGGTCTTCCCCAGGTGGGGAGTGTGTGAGGTATTAAGGTCAGACAATGGCCCACATTTCGCAAACGAAATGTTCCAGCACATTACATCCTTGCTGAACATCAAGCATAAATTTGCATGCGCATACCACCCACAGGCCAACGGTATATGTGAACGCCTGAATGGCCTACTAAAGGAGGCAATTGCAAAGATACAGCAAACAACAAAGAAGAGTTGGTTGTATTGCCTTCCATTAGCCCTATTTGAGCTAAGGAATAGACCAGGGTCCGACCACCACCTCACCCCTCACGAGGTGGTTACCGGACGTCAAATGCGCCTTCCCCTAACGCCAACATCAAGAGCATTTACCGACCACGAGAGTACTGCGAGTGTTCTTGGTGATGAAATGTACCAATATGTGTCTTCTTTGATTACTAGTGTAGTGTTTGTGTCTCAACAGCTCGAGCGCACGCGGGGCGGGTCTAACAGCAATCAACAAGAAGACGTGGATAAAGAATTGGAAAAGGAAAGACTGTGCAAAGTTGCTAAAGGTGACCACGTACTACTTCGCAATTTCAACAGAAAGTGGAACAGTCCACGATTCACTGGCCCCCATCTGGTAGAGGAGGTATCAACGAGAGCAGTAAAGCTACAGGACAAACGTGCCTGGAACCACCTACACGACGTAAAGATCTACAAACTCCAGACCCGCCCCAGTGCCACCGACAGGGCCACTGGAAGAACAACGACAGCGTCACCAACGGAGGAAGAGACTTCTACCACAACTAACGGCCTAAGTGTCCCTATACCCTGCCACCCCCCAGATTCCCCAGAGACAACTATTAGAAAAGAAAGGGGTGATCCCCATACCGCCCACCCCATGGTTACACGATCAAAGGGTAAAGAGACGTCCGCCAGTTGAACCCCAAACCCTCTGCCCATTGACCCCCTGCCCACTGTAGTAACAATTGAACTGAAGGACATTGTTTTTGCACATATACACATGTAAACACCTGAATGTTCTCTTTCTTTTCTCTCGCACATGCAGGTACAGCGTATTATTGTACTGTTAAGAAAGTAGATAACTAACCAACTCACTGCCCAGGAGTAGATGGTACCCTCAGACGATAATTACCTGGAAGAATTGTCACACCAATTTGTATATAAAGTAAAAAGGCCAACGTACCTGAAAAGAAGGAGGGTACGTGTCTACTACACAGCATTCCTCTTGGCCATAGAACATTCAATGCCTCACCTCCAACCATACTTGCCTGCTCTGAGAGATAGATCGCTCAGATTGGCGTGGGAACAGCTCTTCGCCTGGGCACTGAATGACTACTTGATAGGGAGAGCTTAATAACAATAACTAACCTTAATAACGAGCATATTAAGAATTTTCAGGCGGGCAACTGTAACGTCGCAAGAATAAGCTGCCGGGCTGCAGCAAGGTAAGAGCAAAATGCCGGTGAAATTAGCATTTGTAATAAAATTGATAGGGATTTTAATGATCACCGGGTTCTTGGCTGCCTCTGTATGGCAGTACAGCTATGCTATTGATATTATTGCTGTACCCAAACCTAATATACCCCCACCCCCAGCTGCAACAGGTGTTATGTCAGGTGGAACTAGTAAAATCCCACACAAGGAAAATAGAGTTAAACGCAGCACATACTCAGATAATAAAGGCATTGACAACTACGTACAAGATTCAGCACACATCCCAAACAACATATGGTATCAACACATGACCCACATAGGTAAGCAGACAACAGAAGACAGCTGCTACGTTTGCTCATTGATCCCATACGCTATGAGCGCTTCTCGAACATTTGTTGCCACGGAGATAAATGGAAAAATAGCACGATGTATAATATACCTGGCACTGTTCCAGACGAAAGGAAGATTTCAAGGGACAGTGGTGCATCTGGTGTGGAAAACACGAGATACATATCCATATGAAAACAACTTCCTTAAGACTTATTTGAGTTACCACAAGAGCAGTTTACATGCTGAAGGATTCAAATACATAACAAGTGGTCCTGAAAAAGGAGAAACAAAGAAGTTAACACTGCAGTACCTACCATGTGATTGGTACGCCACTGAAGTCCCTGGTAAAAACGGATGTTGGGAAAGGCCACTGATGATAATAACAGGGAAGGTGTACATGGAGAACAAATGGGACATAGGAGTGGTTGGCAGCAACATGGTAACAAGAGAAAATATTTCAACTATTGATGGACATAACCATAGATGTTGGATGACTTGGATCAAGTACGTACCCATGCTCACGTGGATGGAGAAGGATGAAGACCCAATAACAATACTGCTGTTAACTGCGCCTAAGGTATGCTACCAACATAAAGGAGAGGTGGATGTAGGATACAATACCAACTGTGAAAGCGTGATGGAGTTACCTGAGGGGGGAGCAGGAACAGCAGTTGTAATGGACCATTACTGGGCCTGTGGAGACAAGGCGTATCACACACTGCCCCCTTTGTGGAATGGTGTATGCACTATAGTACACGTTAATGTACCATCACTAGTGGTACCCCAGAAGCATGTGAATATGGCGAATTTCCCCAAGATGGATGAAGGAAACAAAAGGAAGAAGAGATCTGCACAGCCTCGGAAAGGGCCAGAGAACAGACGCAACGGCAACAACACTGTCCTCAACAGAAGGAAAAGACAAGGAGAACCTCTGACAGGAAATTACCTGTGGGGAAGGTCGGAAACAGCACTGACCTCAATCCCGCCGGAACACAGACTATTCAGCAGAGCAGCTATGTTCTTCTCCTCAATAATACATCCTGGACTGCAGGCTTACGCAAACGCAAAATGGCTCTAGATAACTAGGTGGGAACTAATGATGACAATTAACTCTACAGTAAATGGATTCAACGCAATTAAAGAGGAATTGCGAGCAGTAAGAATGGTTGCACTACAGAACAGATATGTACTGGACCTCCTCACAGCAATGGAAGGAGGCGTTTGCGCAAAGATAGGACAATCATGCTGCACATTCATTCCTGCTAACGATGCTGACAATGGTACACTCACGGAAGCTGTATCACAATTGGCCCAGATGCACTCAAAAATGATGGATGAAAGTAAAGGTGTGAAAAAGGATGAGAGCTGGTTTTCAATATTATGGTCATGGATGCCATCTTGGCTGTCAGATGGACTGAAGATTATAGTTGGATGCACTATTCTGGCTGGAGCTACACTCATCATAATAAGATTTTGGAAAGTCCGGAAGGCACGCACCACAGACGAGATGATCAAAATGGTTGGTATACACCTCTTGATGCCAACAGATGACGGCCAACACACAGGCACAATCATAAAAGAGAGAGAGAAGTTGCGCCACCAGATCATCACCAACCACCTGGACCCACCATCTGTGAATCTCGAGAACCCAAGAAACCCCAGGAGCTACATAGGGAAATGGGTATACTGCACTCCTGGAGGAACCTGTGAATATATGTATTGGTCATTTGAAGACCATGTTAAACACTATGGACATTTGGGAGGAATAATTAAAATATGGAGAGTAAGAGGAGATAAAGAAAAGGATATGTTTGTGGTCGACAAGTCGACCAGAGGGGGGACTGAAGTGGGAGAATGGAAGACCAGGCTCCCGCCCTTCCCCTCTCGCGCTTGGCCTAGAGGATCACGGCCTAGACACCCGCCACGAGAGGAGTTTGCCTATCTACCAGACGACCAAATACCCTGGTACAGGAACATACGGATGTGCCCATCTACCTGCCCAGCAGCCCGCCCTGTCCATGCCGACACCTGCGGCACGGACCAACTCGACTAAACCTACACGTCGTTAGAGATGCCATGACGACCTAGCCAACGGTCAGCACACCTGTGCAAATATACACACCGGACACTCCCGCACCAATCTACACGAAGAATATACTCAGTGCTATGACGTAGGCGACAGACATACTCACGGACGTACATCTTTATTATTTTCCACATAGGCTCTCAAAATGCAGAAACGCAAGACGCATCATGAACTTATATAAAAAGGCTTGCTCACGCTTCTTCTAAGAGCCATGTACCATAATGAAGAATATAACGGGGACACGATACTGAGGATAAAGCAATATGATACCGTAACCTAAAGCGCCCTGCATCAAACGGTTCCACCTATGCACCAGGCCCAAGTAGGCCGCAGGCAAAAGCTTCCATGAACATTGAATGAGCAAGAACTGGGTTGCTGACCCTGCAAAATGAGCCCGGCGAAAGCACACCGCCAAGGGCACGATGTTGCAATCTCGCACGCTGCAAGCCAACGCCAAGGTCGCACCTGCAAGATAAACCAGGCACACAGTAGGAAAAACAATATTAATTGTGTTAAATTTTGCCTCAAACACGGTCCCACCTCACGTGACAAAGCCAAACCTGACAAGATGCCAAGCCCAGGAGAAAGGAGACGCCTGAATCCCACGTTTCAAGACACAGGCAGATACAATTAAAAGACTCATTGGACATCTGCAGCAGTGGGAGTAGTCGACCTCCCAACATATGAATAAATCCTCACATTGTTTACACCTACCCATAGTAAAAACATTGTTGCAAATGACAGGTGCACCGCGAGCTGGGAACAGCGATAGTCTCAGACTGGGAGGCTCGCGAGCGGACCAATCAGAACATGGGGCTCCTATCACTGACTCCATTAACATTGACCAATCCTCAGAGGTCTTCATGTAACAATTTTCATGTATCAAATTGAAGGGACAGCCCAGGTATACCACCTGACTAACCCTCAACCACTAATACCGTTCTCTATATGTGCGCTATACTAACCCTACCACTCGAGTAACCAATCCAGAGTGGAGATAGGTTTTTTGCTAAACTTCTCAAGTGACGCAAGTAGCGCGTCATACTAAGGTAAAAAGGGCCTGCGAGCCCCACGATTGTGTGTGTGTCAGGACGGACGCGTACGCTCCTTGACCCATCCCTGCCGTTTTGTCTAATAAACAGCAGAGTCACCGTGCTTCTTGCGTGTGTCTCATACTCTATCTCTTTTGGGATATACGGGAGGAGTTGGGGCCTCCCTGTCCGGAGGTCTGCGGACGGCCCGGCCGACCCCGGCAGAATTTCCCCCCCGACAAGTTGGAGGCACTGCTGAGATCTGTTTAAGATCTGCTTTTTATTTTTACTTTTTTCCCGGTACTACCGTTGTGAGGAGGCCCGGCGGCGCGGCCCCCTCTGCCGTTGCCCCCTTCTGAGGACTACAGGACCATCGCGGAACTGCGAGAAGACCGGACAGCGCAATCCGGATATTGGCCTTCGGGAGCCGGTTGAGAAGTATCCCGCCCACGGTTGACGAGTGTCCAGACGTGGTCCAGACGAGGGGAGGTGGCGAGCTGCTTGGAGGGGTGCACGCAGTCGAGCGGCCCCACATCAGGAGAACTTGGTGAGCATGCCACGCACAACAAGCAATGTGAAATTGTGAGGGAGGGGGGAGGAATTAAATACGGGAGGTGGGAGGTGTTGCACAGGTGCGCGGCGAAGGTTTTGATAATTTAGTGTAGGCAATGAAATGAATGGTAGCCGAATGAGTGTGAGAGCAGTGAGCTACGTTACGCAAGAGAGGGGGGCGGAGCACGAAAACATCACGTGCGGCCGCTCGTAGACACTGATTGGCCTAGGTCGCGACAACATGTAAGGGTGTGTGTGTGTGGTTTCCTACGATTTGGCATTTATTGATCAATGAGTAGATGAGGATTCCTATTGTTCGAGCAAGAAACTCGATAGGTAGATGACGTTTCCCTGTAGGCGGTAGCTAGTCAGTTGCCCAATACGGAAGAAAATTGGCTGGTTAAGCCCTCCTGTCGAGGGGCGTATCATACGCGAGGCGACGCAGCGTGCGCAGTCCGATTATATTATTGATTACCTTGTTCCAGGAGTGACAGGAAGACAGCTGTGAGGTTAACGGGGGTAGATTGCAAGTGTATTTTGAACTTAAAGAATATATGAAGAACTTACCAGTAGCTTGAAGAGATCGGTGACGTCACCAATAGGGCTTTCATAGGATATCCCGAGCACAAGGCATCCTTCCTTCTGAGGGTGGTGGGGAAGAGAACTGTGGTAAGGGAGTGGAAACGGAGACAAACGGTAATGAATTGACCAACGAAAGGCGAAACGGGGGACGTGGCGGCGCACGGAGAACGCCGGCCACGGCAAGTGTAGAAGAAGGAGGAGGAGCAAGTGAAAATAGGACGACTGTATAAGAACGTCATAAGGGGTACGCAGCCGCAGGGGGCTACGTGCGCCTCGACCACAGGGGGCCGTAAGGGTGTCGTGTAAAGGAAGAAAGAAGAAAATAAAATATACAAATGTAAATACTATATTTTTAATAATTTTCCTTAGCGGACTATCGCAAGTCCCCAAACTTACGGGGCCAGGTAACGATATAAGGCTGTATATTGTAAACTGCTAGTGAGATAACCGCTACCAGATAGGGGAAGGGTAACAAGTGGAGCGCTACTATGTCATACGGGACAGGATCGGGAGGGTGGGGGAACACCCTCACTACCCCACTACAACACATATGTACCACACTGTCACCCCATAGGGAGAAACTGATTAAGTATAGCATAGAATGGACCCAGGGGACGGACAACAAAATGATAACACCGTGGCCGCCTAATGGTAGCTTCAATCCATATGCCCAACATTCACTGCTAAACTTCCCATGTGACGCAAGTAGCGCGTCATACTAAGGTAAAAAGGGCCTGCGAGCCCCACGATTGTGTGTGTGTCAGGACGGACGCGTACGCTCCTTGACCCATCCCTGCCGTTTTGTCTAATAAACAGCAGAGTCACCTTGCTTCTTGCGTGTGTCTCATACTCTATCTCTTTTGGGATATACGGGAGGAGTTGGGGCCTCCCTGTCCGGAGGTCTGCGGACGGCCCGGCCGACCCCGGCAGAATTTCCCCCCGACAATGTGATATTGACATATTGTACTATTTGTCTGGTTTGTAAATTTGCACAGCACCTTTGCACTTTGTTTTGTGGTATCTGATATGTTTAATATATTATGATTATCTATTAGCATTTATGTTTGTCCTAATAGGTTTTTAAAAGAAATTCTAATAAGTTGTATATGTAATTTTATATGATGTGACTATGATTTGATAGTCTTGAGTGTTATCAGGTATTATTTTTCCTCAAAACACTAAAATGATAGGACATTTGTGTTACTGGAATGAGTGGTCTGATTTTATTGTACAAACATTGTAGCCACCATGATTTTTGTTTTTTTGATAGGACAAAAAACTCTCGAACATCCACAAAAGCTGTGTTATTGCCAAAAGGATCATTAGCACCCTAGATGTAATCCCTTGGTGTTAATCCCCTCTGCCATGCTTCTTATCAGGTAGTCCTTGTTAAACATGGGCTATGGGCTGTTACATCCCAGAATTGCACACTCTAGAGGGAATTAACACATAAATGTACTATAATGTGCACATGCTGAAGCTGTTTGAGAAAAGTAGAGAAAAAGAGGAGAACGGACACACTATCTAAACATTTGTGTCAAAAGCAAGACTAAAATGGCTGTAGCATGAGGTATTTCATATTGTCAGCCAACATGTATTTGATGTATTAGATTGAATCATAATGTTCTAGAGCTTATATTGTATATGTCCTTTATATAGGGCCTTTTACCATTATTATCGTCTTAATACGCTTGTGGTCGGAATGCCCTCAGGGACCGAAATCCAGAATGTTAAAGGTAATGGACTAACATTACAATGAGTATGTGAATTTGGCCAAATAAGGCTTAGCAAGGCTGGCCAGGCTCCGGTAAAGGGAAACCCATGACGTAAGGCATGTGGATGGGTGCTGAGGAGAGGATTCAGGAGATGGCATGAGTGCTAGTGACTCGCTATGTGTTCAGCGTGCCTGAATTTGATGCAGGTCAGCGCTGCATGCTGATGTCAGAGGTGTTGAGGCAGAGGGGGTCATTACGACCCAGGCACAAAGGGATACCGGGCACCGGTAAACACACTGGTGTCGGTAATCCCTTTGTGCCCTATTCCTGGTGCCTTTGCGGGTCCTTCCTTAATGCCTGGTTTTAGCAGGCGTTAAGGACGGGACCCGAAAAGGGACTTCAGAGCTAATAATGGTACCGTAATTTACGGTACCGTTATTAGCACCCTCCCCATTCCCATTGAGCCCTATGGGGGCTCAAATGAGAATGGGGATTGACATTTTCAATGGGGACTTACCGGTCCCACAAAGGTTGGACTAGACCGGTAAGTCCCCATTGAACCAGGGCGGACACGGTACCAGTAATGGTGCTAGTCATGGCGCTAATAGCGTCATGACTAGCACCAACCTCGGAATGAGGGCCATAGTCTGGGGGAAATTATGTGACCAGGATGACCGAATATACAGCAATGATCAAGAACTCTATACTGTAACAAATCAATAGGAATTTGGTATAGACATCCCTGTCTAATTTTCAGGCCATATAAAGCATGCACATTTCTATTTGACCAAAAGGTCCCAAGGTATGATGCTTTTATCACCTCTAAGTATGTATTGATTTAATTATTCATTTCCGCCAGATGTATTTCTCACAGCCTTTTTTTCATTACATTTCCGGGTAAAACATACATTTTGTTAATTCTGTCTTTATCAATCCAAGCATGTTAATGTTTCAACAATCTTCTCCAACAAAACATGAAAAACTTTCAAGAGAGGGTCCCCTGGATGGCCCTCATATCCTCTATGTGCATGACAGTCCGAAGGATGAGAAACAAGCGATGCCAGTCTCTGTTTGGCCAACCCCCAGGGGGGCCAGTCTAGCCCACATATGGTAACAGATATTCTCCTAGACAACCGTTCAAACCCTATCCATCCGAAGTCTTCGCGGATACAGGTGCCTCATCACTGGACCAGGTTGACTAATGATAAATGTCCAGCCGTGCTGACGTCATTATTGACAACACGACATAGCAGCATTAGTCACAAAGTAAACTCGCATCCCTGCAAGAAGTTACGTAGACACACACGTGCACACACGAAGAACATGCATACACTGTTCTGTAGGTAGAGGACAGATACATATACATACTAGCATAATCCTTTCTGTTTTCACAAGCCAAATGCAGAAACGCAAGAAAGAGAGGTTCACACAGAGGAAGGTTGAAACCACTTTATTGCAACTAACCATATGAAGCTACAGGAATGTATAAGAAACCTGGAAGGACTTGGGTGCTACTAACCTCTAAAAAAAAGAATACACTATATAGGGAGAAAATAGAATGACTTCAGTAAATTCACATGAAGTCACATGCCTCAGAATAATGGAAAAAGGGATGCAGACTCTGCTGCGGGAAGCCCAAAGCAAGTGCTCGCAGCCAAGGACACAGGCGGTTAAAACATGCCTGGCTCCCGGGGCAGGGAGCCACCTACAAAATAACAGAATGAAATCCTCAGTAATTACAGACCGAAAAGCTCTGTTTTGTAGCCCTCACCAACGTGAGTCAGCCGAGCCGAACAATGGCCTTATACTCGTGGTGAGAAGCAGAGACGTTCCCAGCAAGACAGACAGAAATTGATACATGCGTTATCCACCAAACATAGCAACCAGCAGGCACTCTCCCAGGCTACGTGGCTACATCAGTGGCAACAATTTGGACATGCAGTTATTCTTATTACCTTGAAAAGGCACACCGAGTGCTGTGAACAGACTGGGTCCCAGGCCTGGGGAGACCCACTCCAGCCAATGAAGATGCTTAAATCCTCGGGTGGTGTGGGATGGTACAAGGGCTAATGGTAATTCTGCGACAATGTATCAATGTAATAGATAGTTTTTTTGGAAGTCTCAGGTGCACCCACCGGACACGCGAAGACCAATCAAACAAATATAGGGGATCTGTATAGCTGTTATTATCTGAGCTATCCAATGGGTTTGGTACGGAGGCTTTTTGGAAAGTGTTGGGAATTATGACGTCACTATGGGATAAAAGCTCATGACATGGTTTCAGGAGCTGTGATTCCTGGAGATTTGTGCATTTCCTATATGGTCCCTGTCTGTTCGGAAAATAAAGAACAGTTGTAACTTGCCCCATGGCTCCTCCGTCATTGCCAGGGGAGGGTCCGATGGGCCCTGGGTACTCTGCTAAGCAGTGATTTTGTGATGCGAACCCCCGGTCCTCTGACATACCAAACAACTACATACTGATAATTCACGATAAGTCTGTTTATGTCTAAAGGGATGCATTTCCTAGCATTTCTTTGCTTTAATGTCCCCTCTGATGGGGTTATTTGATCAATTCCAAGAAATCTTGCAGATCACTGTTGTGTTTTATCGGAAAATGCCTGCCTTTTGGGTATGACAAATCTGGTCAAACCCATGTTTGTAATGCATATATTGTGCTTTCCACATACCATATATCAGAGAGTCATGTTTTATTTTTTTATTTTATTAATTTGCATTTTTAAAGTGCTCACACAGAGGCGCTGTTACAGGAATTGTGTGTTAGTTGCGTAATTGTTTTTTGTCTTAGTTGAATATTTATAAGGCGCTTAAACACCCAGAGGGGTCTAAGGCGGACCCAGGGATCGAACCTGTGTTGCTTTGTGTCGTCTTGCTTCCAAGGCAAACACTTTGCAGCTGAGCTATCCTCCCGGGTCAACATATACCACATGATTGTTATCAAACACAACCCAATGTTTGATTGTGATTTTTCTACTAGCTTAACCAAGGGTATGTTTGCATAAATTCAGCAAGTAGTGATACATATGTGTGTATTTGCACATGTGTTATGCGTTAGCATGTCCATCTGAATCTGGTTAATATTCCTATGTGTGTATTTGTGCAGGCCTTATCTGGATCCGTAAGTATGTATATTCGAAACAAGTTCCTTAATGGTCGCACCTTTTTGTAGTTTTGCATGCATTGTCCGAATCCATGGCATGTCCAAATACATGTGGTTGTTGATCATATGTTGTTGTTGCATAAGCTGCAGCTTTTGTTAATGTCCATATGTGAATAAAGTTGGTTGGTTCAACATGTTGGTGTGTATTTGCGTTAGCGCTTTTCCTTTCCATAGCAATGTTGGTAAATCCGGGAGGTGGACATTCATGTGTTGTGCCTTTGTTCATGTTTTATCTGTGTCTGTGCCTCTATAAACCTCAAGTGTGCACGCCTGAAACATAAAAGCATGTTTCACATTTTAAAAAGTGGAGATTTCGAGTTTGCCTGATCTGATTTAAGAAGTTGTGTACACCATTTCCAGAAAAAGGTGTACACCGAAACTCAATGGAGGCAGACGTTTTTGGGATATTTGTAAGGAAAACGTGTTTTATGGAGCTCTATGGAAAGCCCAATTTATTTGAAATAGTCAAACTTTCTTTTTTTAACATTGAAGCGTCATGTGCAAAGGTTTTCACATTTTACAATGTCAAGTGTCTTCTGAATGTAACTATGGTTTCACCAGCATGACGACGTAATAAATGCATAATTTAGCATTGTGTCAATATACTGTACCACTGACCTTAAGATTTTTGCCTGCACATTCCAAACAAATGCACTTGTGATGTCTGAAATGGTACTTTGGTTTACAATTTTACAATAAAGTCTATTAAGGAGGCCATCATTTCCCTCGCCTCCTCTTCAAAGACAAAACATTAGATCACGTGTCCTTAGGAAGTGCATTATTAAATGCATGACTGATTCAGAATAGCACCCACTTCAGCAAATAACATATCACAGAGGCATTGCAACCAGCTATGTGAAAATGGTTGCCGCTTGGGTTTCCAGCGTTTCTTTAGGCCCACTCTTAAAAATAAACATCTGAGGAAGGATTTAACTGAGATATTGTAAACTGCTGATATTTTAATCAGTGTGGAGGCAGACCAGAGACTCATATTATTATTATTATTATTATTATTATTATTATATCTGTAAATCAATCGCACAGCTCCCCATGGTTTTTGCAAGCGTGATAAAATCACGGCCTAAAACATCGCGATGGTTTTGAGGGAAGCCATTTCTTAAGCCATAGCAGATGTCTGTTGAAGCACATCAAAGAGTGTGTCCAAAAATCCCCCTTGGCAGCTACTGTTGCCAGGAGAATTAAATTAGCCAGGAATGCGTCTGCTGGACCCTTGGAAAGCTGCGGATCATTTCGGAATACCTGTGGCCCATCTGTTCATCACTTGGCGGACTCTGAACCTTTGTCAATATCAATAATCTCAGAGTTACAAACATACACCCAGCAGGTCTTCCACCAATGAATTGTACTTACATTAAGGGATTGTGTTTGTTGCACTATTCTAGATGTTATGGACAACTCAAGGAATTCCCGCCTGCCCCGCCATGCAGCGCAAGCTTTATTTCACATATTAACCACATAATCTCTGTCGTGGTGGAGCCCATGGAGGAAATGAAATAACCATACGGCATTTTGACTCTTTCCACATATACTCTTATTGCAGATACTGGCAAGTCGTGTTGATATGGTTTTGAATTTTGTTTTATCCCGTGTTTACCTCTTCATTCTGGAGAAAGCTGTGCCAAAGAATTGACAGACATGTCTGCCAGCATGCATAGCTTTGAAAGCAGCAAATCGAATTTACAGGCACAACATAAAACTGCTTTACCGCCTGGGACTAAATATGTTCTTTTACAAAGACACAGGGGTCATTTTGTGAAAGTAAGGTTTAAGCAGTTTATGTCGCACTTTTACATTAAAGGGTGCTCATTCGTTTTGGCTATTAGGCGCTGCTTTAGCGTCAACTATAAGTCACATCTAGTGCATTAGAATACAGCTAGGTAGAGATAGAATATAAGAAGTGATACACAGCGTGTAGTTGTTGTTTGGTTATTTATCCACCCATTGACCGACCATGGCCATGTTAATCCCTCGTGCCATTTCCACCCACTTCCTGCTTCTCCACAATCAAAACACATCCTCTTAGGATATATCTGAGCAGGTTTATCAAGCCCTATGATCAAACGTTGAATTCAAAGTGCCTGTCAGTGTTTTATTAAAGCAGTCATGTGAAAGTTAGTGACTTAATTGGAGCTGTAAAGGGGCTACTGATGTAATAACAATGTCTTAATAAGGTCTGCCTTCAGCCACTAGATTTATAAGATCAATTCGTGTCTATCACTAACGTCTTGTTAAAAGCAAGCATTGGAAAAGCCAACAGGTTTGGCTTTTGTGTAAGCATTAAGCATTTGCCTGGCACTGCTATTATATGACCATTGCAGCTCCCACCATCAATGGTTAGTTATTGCCTCTATAGCAGTTCCTGACAAACGTCTTTGTCATGTCTACGCCCAAACTCTTGGCATTGTCAATGCTTGTTTTTGTTTTGGTGCAGCATAAAATACATGCATGTAAATTGTGTGCATGCATTTTATGCCATGCCACATTTGACATCAGTTGTATAACCCAATTAGGCTTTAAACACAGAATCACAGAACCAACACATACCAAATGCCAAACTCTGGACTGGGTGTCCGATCTTAACTGTTCCATCACTATTCTGCAGAATGAACCAGTGGCTTGGTCAGACCACCACTTCATTTAATTCTCCATCCAGGGAACCACCCCTACTAATGCCACCATTGCCCCACCCACCCTAGCCAAAAATTGCTGTAACATATCTATCGACAGTCTCCGGCCCCTCATCAACAACATCCCGGACACTTCCAAATTCAAGAACCTGAATTTAAATGAATTGGTCGACCTTTATAATGACACCCTTAAACCAGCTTTAGACACTGCTGCACCCCTCAAACTAAGAAAAGCTAAACCAAACGCCCATCTCAATAAGTGGTTCACTCCTGAATTAAAACCACTAAGAAACACTAAAAGGGCAGCAGAAACCTTGTAGCGTAAATTACCCACGAGCTACAATAAAAGCCTATTCACCGCAGAAGCATCAACCTATAAAGCGGCTATCCTATCCACTTAAAAGAAGCCGACAATACAAGAATTCACAATGCCAAATCAAGCACGAAAGAGCTCTTTAGTATCCTAAAGGAGCTTGAATCCCCAGCATCACCATCCCAGGATTGTATTAAGGACACAGCCTGGTGCATTAAAATCCAACAAGCCCTTGCAGACAAAATCACCCTTCTTCAAAGCAACATCACATCCAAAAAGATGAGCCTCTCAAGTTGTCAGCATCCCAAACTTACGACAGTGAAAAGTCAGCAGGCCTGCACACTTTTCGAGTTCTCCCAGGTAACACCAAAGGAAGTGGAACACTTCATAAAAAGCCTGAAACCCTCTGATGCGACATATGGCCCACTTCCGTCATCAAGGAAGTAGCTAAAGACCTAGCCTCCTTCATCTCCGCACTGATAAACTCATCCTTCAACTCCAATCAAGTGTCCGACAATCTCAAGGAAGCCTGGGTTATGCCACTGCTGAAAAAAAAACCTGGACCCTAACATTCCCACAAACCACAGGCCGTTTACCACCGTCCCCTTCCTCCTTAAAATCTTGGACCGTGTTGCATATCTTCAAATCCGGAAGCACTTAGAAGAGAACAACTTGCTTGTTCTCAGACAATCTAGCTTCAGACCAAGGCATGGGACAGAGACAGCACTCCTAGACTTAAAGATCCAAATGGATGAGACGAAGGACAAAGGCAAACTAGCGATGCTCTTGCTCCTAGACCTGTCCACGGCCTTTGACCTTGTCGACCACCAAATCTTAACTGACCACCTCTCCACAGCAGAAGCCTTCTCCACCAATGCTTCAGATTGAGTCAATTCCTTTCTCTCCAATTGTACCACCAGAGATTTTTCTCCATCAGCTTCTGCAGACCCAAGCCTCACACTTTGTGGAGTCCCCCAAGGCTCTTGCATGTCACCCACGCTTTACAACATATTTATGAAGCTTTTATTTGATCGACTGGACAACCTGGGTGTCATCTACACCAACTATGCAGATGACACCCAATTCCTCATTCCCCTCTCAGGCTGTTACGATCAAGACTCCAAACTACTGAATGACATATACCTTGAAATCCAGGCCTGGATGGCCACTAACAGTTTACGTCTGAACAACGATAAAACTGAGCTCCTGATTGTCGGCTCTCAAGCACGCCTGAACAAACCTGACCGTAGCTATACATCCTTAACCATAGATGGCAATATGATCAAGGTCTCTAAAGTAATAAAGACACTGGGGGTCCATCTCGACTCAACACTGTCCCTCAAAAAACAAGTCAGTTCCATAGCTGCTTCTACAGCCTACACAAATAAATTAATCTATAGCTGCAAACCCTACTTGTCCACCAACAGCTGTCTAACACTAGCCAGAGACCTTGAACTATCTTAAATTGATTACTGCAACACACTCTTTCTAGGCTCCTCTGAACACAACCTGAACAAGCTCCTGGTCCTTCAGAACAACTCACTAAGAGCAGCACTTAACCTACGAAGATCCTGCCATATTTCAACTTTCAGACAAAGTGACAACTGGCTTCCAGTTTGTGACAGAATCACGCTCCGCACCCTGGTAATCACTCACAAATGCCTCACAAACACAACCCCCCAAATACTTATCTGACAAAATTTGCAAGCACCAGTCCTCTCGTCCCACCAGATCTGCCCTATCCCATTGACTGACAGTACCCAGGTTCAACCTTAAAACGGTGGGAGGAGCCAGCTTCCCAGTCCAAGCAGCTGTTACACTTCGGGCTTCCTTGCGGAATACGACTCCTTTACAAGCTCCTCTGTGGACCAGATACAGGTTGCCATGGCGCCTGTACAAACTACGACGGAGTCCATGTCAGCTGACACGTCCTGTACGTGGAAGAAGTACAGCAAGACACGCCCCCATACGGCTTTAAAACCACCGTCTTCCAAGGGGCTCGTTGCTGCTAATTAGCGTTACAAGCTACAGCGGTTACGTACGTTTACTCCTTCGTGTCTTCTCCGCACAAACTTCTAATCTGCTTACCTGGTTTTCTGACCCTTGCCTGGCTTCTGGATTGGCTTGCCTCCTCCTTTATTCCTGTCGTGCTCGCCTGGCTTTTGACCCGGAACGTTATTGGATCCTGCTTCCTGCTGTCTCTTGCGGTACTCCATTGAACCACCGTACCTTCCTCGTAGATGACTTGCTTTCGATCATCCGGAACTTTTCTACGCCTTATCTGGATGTGCGTGTGCTCAGGTACATATTTATAATTGGCAATTCCATCCCTGCTGTTTATTTTCTCCACGACCTTGTTTGGATCTTCACCTTTTATTGGATTCTGGGACATTGAGTGACTATATTGTGAACTTATCTTCAAGTGCATATAAACGCTTTGCTGATACTGCACCAACCCGGCACTAGTGCGACCCTCGTGCCGTTCGGGGCTATTTTCCCTATACTAACATTCCTGTTTGTTATTTTCTCCTTTCGTTGTCTTCTATTTTGTATGGACTACTTTCCATCCTCAAAATATTCATATTCAGGTTAGTTGTTATTGGTCCGATACTTTAGGAAGTCTCTTTAGAATTATTTTCCACTCATTGTGCTTATTCATATTTTTGTAGATTCATCCCGGGGAAGCTCCACTCCAATACTTATCTAGGTATATTCCTGTAAATACTGCTGTTCTGATTACTTGATTTATTTTCAACACTGTCTAATATCTTTGTATTCCTTTGCAGCATTGGTATTGGCGGTGTGTGTTCTCCATGCTCTTTTATTCAATTGACACCTCTGTCTTTCCCAATCGAAACAGCAGAGAGGTACATTGTAGAAAAGAGCCCCTCTTTGAGGAAGCCTGAGTCTTGTACTCAGGGAAGCTGGGATGGAAGGCTGAATATCGATTCTTGTACAACCATCATCTCCAAGGTCACTCATCCTCATCTTGGGCCCATTTCGGAGTGGTGAGTAACAGCAGCCAAACGTTGGAACTCCATACCCTTGAACTTCAGACAAGAACCTGCCCTTTTGCCCCTCAAATCTGGTCTAAAAAATTGGCTGTTCAACAAACCACCCCAATGAGGCACCCGTCAACCTCTCCACCCCTGCCTTAAGAGCACCTAGCTGCTCCCATGTTTTGATCATTTGTCATTGTCTCATGTATTCTATGCCATGTTGTAAATTGTTGTAAATTGTCTTAACTTCCAGTAACCCTGGGTCATCACACTTGCCACTGGCTTATGATTTCCTGTATGTAACGCCTATGTTTTTCCAGCACCCAGTTACCTCAGGGTTTAGTGCGCGATATAAATAATAAACAAATACAAAATAGCAGACAGCGTACACAGAATGCAATTTCTATTTCTGCCTTCACCTTCCTCTTCGTCATACAATTACTCCAGCATTTATGCTGGAAATCTCCCTACCTTGTACACCAGCAAAAAGCAGGTGGATTGCCTAGGAATTCATTATAAATGCTGCCTGCCATGCATATGTGGCAGGTGGTGTTTACTCAATTTTAACTGCAGAGTACAAAAGGGAGGCATAAAGGCAATTATGCCTGCAGTTATTACCACCTTTCTGCACTCTGTAGTGTGAATGACAAAAACTGCGAGATGTTGACCTGTTGTCACGTAAGTGCAAAAGTAGCCAGTTCCATCTTTGGGATTCATGTGGACTTGCAAAATGAACCCCAAGGGGATGTTTATTTCATTTGAAGGTGCAGTAGGAGCATTTAAGTGCAGGTAGGCAGTCTGGTCATTAAGCAAGTGCTTCGATCACAAACCAGAGACGTCATTTGGGGGTCGCCAGGGTTCGCAGTTGCAACCCCTGATATATATCTCCTTTGCTATCCCTGTGGTCTCCCTTTCTACCCCTAAACAAAAATTGAAATATATATATATATATATATATATATATATATATATATATATATATATTCAGTGAAAAAAACTTTGTTAAAGGGACGTTATGGTTCCAAGTAAAACCGAAAAACCCTTGAAATTCACCAGTTATGGTAAGCTAAGCAACCATAACTCGCGCGTCCACCGTGCGCTGCTAAGACTAACACCCAGGACATCAAAGATGACATCACTATCGTCTCAGAGCACGAGAAGACCTGCTCACTACCCAAATAAAACCCACTCTACATCTTCCTCTCTCAGCTCGCCCTTTCTTATCCCTGTGGTTGGTGTCCCCCCCTTCACCCTCCTTTACCCTCCTCTCCTAGTGTGTCGTGTTTGAAAAAGCAAAAAAAATACAAAATTACAAAAATCCAAAAAAAATAAGGCTCTTTTCAGAGCTGCCTTTCCCAGTTAAAAAAGAGAAGTGAAAATAAATGAAGCACGGCTCTTTGTATTTTTTAGAAGTCCGCGGACAGTTCGCGAACATTAAAAAAATTGGGTTGCTACTCCATCACAAACATTGTAATTTTCTCTGGAAAGAAGTGGTGGCTCTGAAAAGAGCCTTTGGGTGGTGTTTGTAAGTCAAAAATTGTAAATGCTTAACATCTACTTCAAAATCGTTGTTGTAATTCCAAAAAAGGTCGCAATGCATTTTGTACATTTCTCAGAAAAATCTGATTGCCAGCATAAGTAAGATGGATTCCAACTCTGCGAAAAATGTATGTACTACAAAACATAATATTTTCATTGTGAAAAGAAGACATGCCAAAATCTCTTAGAAAGCCACAAACAGCCTTATTAACATTGCGCCTTATTTTTCCATTTGTGGACCAAATGAAGAAGAACAAAGCCACATTTGTCTCTGCGCAATCCGTGAAAATATCACTTAAGAATTAGGAACCATGTCCATAACCTTCCTAAGTCTTTCTTTCATAGCAAATTGCAAAAAAAATTCCAGTCACATGTCCTAAACTGTTCCCTCCACAATGAATTACAATTATGTCTGGATGTTGCTCTGTCTCCAAAGTAGCACAGAGAGGTAGCAAGTCCAACCACTTCATTCCACGTATTCCATGCCAGTGTACTTCCACATGTGGGAATCCAAGATCTACAGCTACTCCACAGTTTTCTGCATGCACCTTCAACCAATGTATCCACGAATCTCCTAAAATCCAAACAACCTCTTTTCTGAAACACACAGCCATAGCTATCTTTTGTTCTCTCAGCAAAAAGAGTATCTGAGAAAATCTCTCCTGGCACAACACACCCACCAAACTTTGCTGACCAATCCCTTTCAGTGCTTATTCTCATTTGCATGACTTCTGAACCCAAAAATCCCCAGATGTAACTCCCGATGTCCGCGAACTACCGCCATGTCCGCGGACATATCGTAACATGAACAGCCCTTCTACCATTTCCACTACACTCTCTCTGCCATTCCCTCATTGGATGTACCTCAAAAATCACATGACCATGCACCAATCACATTCAAGACCTCTACATCTAACTGCATCATCACAGATCAGCACTGCAAATGTACTCTGAATCTCTCTGAGTACAAGTGTCATATCATTGGCAAGCAGCATCTACCAGAAATACTGTACAAGTCTTCAAGATTTCTACTTGCAGCTCCATGCATATCCATATGCATGAACACAAACTTCAGGTATGCATATTTTCTGTATAGTAGATGAACACATTTTCAAACAGACTTTTACCTTGTAAAATCTGTAAAATGAATTTACTGTACTTTTTCCAATTTCCTAAAATCAACTATCACTTATAAACCTTTATACTTTTTACTTTCCTTATACACACACACTCAAATCATGTTAAACTAACATTTTTTAAATGAAATATATAGACTACATATATTCAAACAAAATTGCATGCAAACACAATCTATGTTTAAACCTTTATAAAAATACTTATACAATTTCATATTTTTTGTTTTTATTTATTTATTTACTTAATTACTTTAAATTAGACATGACATTGAGGCACTATTATCTAGAACAGTTTACTTACAGAAATAGTGCTATTCACTAATATATTATAAATTTCACAAGACCTAGTAAGGATATTATTTTTTTTGCTACAGTTAGTCATTCAATACAATTTGTTCATTAAGAACATATCATATGTACTGAACTGATGCAATGTATCTTATGTAAATAAATTAGTTTAATGGTTTTACAGAAGGCACTGAGGATTTCAATTAAAACAATAAATATCTAAATTAAAAACAGTGCTATATACAAACAAAGTTACTAATTTGAAGCTTTTACAATTGCAGTGAAGCCCAGGTTCCTGAAAAGAAGCAGCCAAATTCGAAGAAGAAAGAAAAACTAAGAAGTTACCTGTTAATTTTTTAAAAAAGTAAGTAAAATATCACCATAATATTTGTATTATTAATCAATTATACTATAACATTAATACGAGCTATTTTGGTTTCTAAAAATAGAGATTTTGTACCATTTTGTCCAAAAATTTCCCTGTCTTAAACAGCGATTTACAGCCAGAATGGCCCACAAATTTCTATTTTTGGACACACAAATTACCCAACTGAACCACTACAATTTTCATATTATAGAACAAACAACTGTTTTAATTGTATACATTAGATTTACTATTTGTACTTTTCCACACCACTAGCTTACTTTTTTTTGTCATCTGAACCCCAGTTTAGTAACACATAAATTCAAGAATACCTATCCCTACTAGTTTTAGTTCCCAATACACAATCACACACCATTACATACATCTTTATCATCTTACTCAAACAGTCATGCACACAGCACACATACATTCCAGAACACCCCAACCCATATCTTCTTTATTTTTTTCAACAGACCCTAAAGAATGCCTACCAAAAGTCAAGTCCGTAGAAAGCAACGCAAAAGTAGAGCAAATGAAAATAAAGGTGTCCAACATAAGCATCCATCTCTAGCAGAATTTGTAAAAAAAGTTGAAACAAAACAGCTAATACAATCATTTAGTGAAACACAAGAAGTTTCAAGTACAACAACTTCGCTTCCTCTATCAAAATGTAAAACAAACCAAAAAACAATTAACAGAAAATCAGCTATCAGTAAAGATAAAACTACTTCTTCAAATTTTAACATAGTGCAAAGTAAGCATACCAATAAAAGTATTTTAGCCAAAATATACCATCACAAATCCTTCAAAATCTTATAAAAACAGGAGAGAAATCAGGTTCAAAGCTTAAAACCTATCGTAGGAAATTAATCTTAGAAGCATTGATGGACAGTGCAATTCTTCTCAAAAGAAATGTATTTATTTTACTGTTGAACAAAATGAAACCACTAACAAAACTAATAACTAAATTACAAAAAAGACTTCTCAATAAGCGAAATGTCAACAGAAAGAACTTTTTAAGTATCTGCGGAGGTGAATGGAATCACACTACGAGCACAGAACCATATTTTAGTGAAGAAGCGTACAAACAAAAGCAAACAAATACAATTGCCATAAATAGCAGTGGTTGAGGTTATGAAAAAGTGAATAATACCATAATGGAACAAGAAGTACTCCTTACAAAAATATGCCCTGAAAACCTAGAATTACCCCTCCATTCAACTGAATCAGAACGTCTAGTGTACAAATGGCCATGCACGTCAATGTGTAACATTCCCAAACAATGTTTCAAATCTTTACGCCAATTCCTCAATAAATATGTAAAAAGCAAAGACAAAATCAAAATTAAATTACTGCAAAATTTGGATACCTGTCCAGTGCGCAAGTGCACAGGACTACAAGGACATTCATTGGCCTGCATTACAGGACCTACTTGTAAAACCACTTTCCATGATATCAAAAGGATATCAACACATCATTCAACTATAAGAAATCTAGTCTATAAACTGTACTATGCTAAAAGTCCTGCTTTAGCACTAGCAAAGTTAAATAACATCCTTCTACATGGTACAGCAAAAGACCTACTTGAAGAAATTCACTATATCCAGAAAAAATATTTTGGAAGTGAAACCAATTTACAGAATGAAATAGCTTTAAACCAATTAAGCAACAATTCTACACATGGCAACCTTTTGCTAAACACATACAAAAAAGAAATACTAAAATTTAAAAGTACATCAGCTGAAGTACCAAACCATGTATGTGTATGTTGCCGTAGAATTTTTTATAAAAGTAACACAAAAACTGTGGGCCTATCATACAAAATAGAAGACAATGAAGATTCTAAATGGTTTGAATTAGCTCTCTACCTTGTAGCAGAAAACAAATATGAAATAACTGAGCCCTTAATACTTTGCAGTTATTGCACTACAAAACTTGACAACAACCAAACTCCTTCACATTCTATCACAAATAATTTGGAATTATACCCAGTACCAAAACCTCTACAACAACTTAATTTATATGAGAGCATCATAATTCAAACAGTACACCCATTTCAAGCAATAATACACCTTCAACCAAAAACAGCAAAATTACCTCCCTCTGAATTGGTAAAAGGCATTTGTGGAAAAGTAGTTTATTTACCATTAAATCTAAAAGAAAATGTGCATACTCTAGGAGTGCAACGTCCAATGCAGCAATCTTTAATTATATTAGTAAATGGAGTACCTAGAAAAGACAAAAAAATATGGCAACAGCTGGTAGATGTATATAAAGTTAGACACGCCTTCCAATATCTTAAAGAGAATAATGAATATTACAAAGAAATTAATATTGAAGAAAACTTGAAAGATACAACTGAAATAATTCAAGAAACACAAGAAGCTGGTCAATTTGAGCTACTAGATCCTGCTACAATATCAAATACTTTAGACCATTATACAATTCATCCTTTGCACTGTAATGACACCGTACAAGATGTACTGGAAACTTACCAAATGCGTCAAACAAAAGGATCGCCAATCAGTATATGGGAAAAAAGTATAGAAGCACGTGCTTTTCCTCTACTCTTTACCACTGGCAAAGGAGGAAGGTATAATGATAGACCTATTCAAATATCAGCTTCAGAATACCGCTCATTACGGATGCATTCTGAAGATCCCAGATTTAGACAAAATGTGGAATACATATACCACCTACTCTTTGAAAGTGAACTAGCAACTTTATGTTACGGAGTTGCACACATATTAAAATCAGGATCACACTTTCAAAATATGACAGCTACACAATTATTAGAGAAAGTGCAACAAAAGGATGAGGTTTTACAATCAAATATTACAAATCTATTAGCAAATATGCGTGGTACTAAAGAGTACTGGTTTCGACATCATGGAGATGTACGTTGTATGATCAGAAACCTTGGCCCACCCACTTGGTTTGTTACATTAAGTTGTGCAGAATATGCATGGGAAGATTTACATGATTTCCTACGCATATCAAATAAAAACAAAACAAACATAGATATTCTAACACCTGGAGAACTTTGTTCTTTGGATCCTGTTAATGTTTCAAGATATTTTCACCATCGCTTCATTGCTATGCTACATTTTATTTGTAATAAAACTGGTTCTCCCCTTGGAGAAGTGCAACACTTCTTTTGGAGAAAAGAATACCAAGCCAGAGGGGCACCACATATCCACATGCTTTTATGGATTAAAGATGCTCCTAAATTTGGTCAAGACAGTGATGCCACTGTTTTACAGTTTATTGAAAAATATATCACTTGTGAAATTCCATCAGAAGCCACAAATAGTGATCTTCGTGCACAAATTTTACAATTCCAAAGACACAAATGTGGAAAATATTGTCGTCGCAAATACAAAAAGAAAGGCAAATACTACACCAAATGCCCATTTGGTTTCCCTAGACCAGTTACAAATACAGGTCAAGCAAACAACCTCATGTCTTCAGTTAGACATAGTGTTAAAGGTAAGTCACCTAAAAATACATATTACATAAAAAGAAAAGAAGAAGAAAAATATATCAATGATTATAATGCAATCATTGCCCACTTATGGAATGCAAACATAGATGTGCAGTACATTGCAGACCATTCTACTGCAGTTGCACGATATGTCACAGCATAATTAACTAAAGCAGAAAAGACAGAGCTCCAAGACCTCTGGAATGACCTGTCATCAGATAAAACAGTATCTCAGAAATTATACAGCTTGGGCATAAAAATGCTCACACATAGAGAATGTGGATCTTATGAAGCAGCTGATCGTTTAACTGGTACTTCATTGTATGGTAAATCTGAAAATATAGTATGGCTAAGTCTTGGTCCAGCTAAATCTAGAAAAAGAGTTCTAAAATCATATGAAGATATAGAAACAATAGCCAAACATGATCCCAACAGCCAAGACATTTTAAAAAACAATTTATTGGAAACATACTACCCAAACAGAAGTAATACTTTGGAAAACATGTGTCTATACCAAATAGCCCAAAACTACACATACAAAAATAATATGAAACCTGATGAAAAAAAAGGTAAATATAGAGTGACAGACTGTGAAGGCAGCTTAGTTAAACTCACTAAACCAAATTTAATTAATCATATCAAATTGTCATTGAAGACTCCTCAACATAAAGAAGTATATTACATGTCCCTGCTACAACTCTTCAAACCATGGAGAAAAGAAGAACAATTACTAGATAACTATGACTCATATGAGGATGCTTTCAAAGCAAATGAAAGCACTATAACTGATGTAAACTTTACACAGTACAAAACAATGTTGCACAATGAACAGCAACATGAAGAAGAACTCCAAGCCCAACTAGATAAGGATACTCCTGACAGTAGTCAACCTTCTGTAACAGGAAGCCAAGAACCACAGGGAGAACCACTAATAACAAATGAGGCAGAATTAGCTATGATAGAAGTAGAAAACACCATGTGTCAGTATGAAGATAAGGAAGACTTAACTATACTACAATCAAAACTAAACAATGAGCAAAGTAGCATTTTTCAAGAAGTAACAAAACAAATTGCACATGGTGTAAAACAGGAAAATAAAGAATGTTCCTGCCATAAATATAAACCTATACTACGGTACGTCAGTGGTGAAGCTGGTTGTGGCAAAACATTCCTAATCAAAATCATTAGTAAGTTCCTTCAACAATTGACAAACAACAAACTGTCAGCTACTGTCACTGCCCCCACAGGTTTAGCTGCCTACAATATAGGTGGTGTTACATTACACCGATTACTACTATTACCAGTATAACACCAGAACAAATTAGACTATTACAAACTTTCTGCAGAAGCTGCAATGGAATTACGCAGAGTATTGAAACAAATGAAAATGCTACTAATAGATGAAGTGAGCATGGTCTCCAACCTCATGTTAGCTTTGATTCACCTCAGATTACAAGAAGTACTCAAAACAGACTATGAAGAGCTCTTTGCAGGAAAACACATTATTGTTTTTGGAGATCTGCTTCAATTAACACCAGTAAAAGGTTAACCTATTTTTAAAACATTAGGGCACAAACTCTGCCGTAAAACTGTTGGCAGCATTGGAAATGTCAACCTTTGGCAACATTTCCAATACAGAGAATTAACAGAAAACATGCGCCAATCTGCAGATCTAATTTATGCCAACATTTTAAAAAGTTTGAGTGTTGGTATACTTTCTAAAGAAGCAGAAGCAACATTGAAAACCCGGCACATTAATGCACTTTATGGCGATAATGCATGTGCTACAGATGTTATGGAACAATTAGCCCACAAAAATGTCAATTGTATGGCCTTAATGCCAACTCTTGCAAGCTGTCTCAAATTCAATGAAATAATGTTAAGCACAGAAATGCAACCAATAATGGAAATTAGCGCCACAGACAAACTAGATGTACATGGTATGACACTACCCATGTGTGACCAAGCCACAACAAGACTAAATAATTTAGAAAATCAATCTCAAACACAGCAGGCTTAGAAAAGATGTTAAAATTATCCTTAAATTGCAGAGTAATGCTTAAACGTAACCTTGACGTGGACCAAGGACTAGTTAATGGAGCACTGGGTACAGTTGTTGGCTTTCAAACATACCCACGTGACAACAAAATTCAGTTTGTCAATATACTCTTTGATAAACTTTCAGAAGTAAAACGGATAGGACGCTCAACAGCTAGATTCCTTCTCTTCAAAGATATGTATGTTACGCAGAGAACAATTTTCTCTAACTCTTGCATACGCAGTAACGATTCATAAATCACAAGGTCTTACCCTAGACAAAGCAATGATAGATATTGGTAATACCGTCTTTAAAGAAGGCATGAGCTACGTAGCACTATCACGCTTACGTACACTTGACGGTCTATCTCTAATCAACTTTGATGCAAGTAAAGTAAACGCTGATATTCCTTGCATTTTAGAATATAATAGACTTCGCTCACTATACACTCCCCATCTAAACACATATTCTGTTCCACAAAAACTAAAACGTTGTAAAAGAAAACTAAATCAAACAGAAATGCAACAGGACGTCACTGCAAATCTGCCAAAGAGAGTAAAAGAAACTAATACTTCATCAAGTACCACAAACAAAAAAAAATCAATTAGAGAAAGTAAACCAGGTACTTCTTTAAAGAAGGAAGACAAACTCCAAAAAAGCAGTTAGATACAGAACTACCTGGACCATTTAAATTCTCAAATATAGTTGGTGTAAGTTGCTATGCAAATGTAGCAATGAATATTCTATTTCAATTACCACCAATTGTTGACAACATTTACTTACACAGTACAGACCCATTGTGTTTGCAAATGTTAGTACTTCACAGAAATGCAGCAAACAATCCTGACAACACATAAGCAGGGTAATTCATAGAATTCAGCGCACAAGTAGAGCATGCGGCTGGCGCACAGCGTGCGCGTGCGATAGTCTGCGCCAGCCGCGTGCGCCAAAACCGAATCCGGCGCACAGCGTATTCATGGATTTTAGCTTCCCCAGGCAGCCGTGGCGCACAGTGGCGCAGCGACTCGCTGCAGCGCCAGTTACGCCCCCAGGAACGCCCCTTGCGCTGGGAAATCTCATAAAAATCACAAACCAGCGCAAGGGGCTGCGCTAACCCTGTACCATCACGGCAAGCGGCCCATGCGATTTTCAAGGGTGCGCGGGAAGTTTCACACGTCAAATCCCAGGCTACGTCCATTTCAGGGGTGCGCGGGAAGTCCCACACGCGAAAAGCCAGGGTACGTCCATTACAGGGGTGCGCGTGAAGTTTCACACGCGAAAAGCTAGGCTACGGGAATTCCAGGGGTGCGCGGGAAGTCCCACACGCGAAAAGCCAGGGTACGTCCATTACAGGGGTTCGCGGGAAGTTTCACACGCGAAAAGCTAGGCTACGGGAATTGCAGGGGTGCGCGGGAAGTCCCACACGCGAAAAGCCAGGGTACGTCCATTTCAGGGGTGCGCGGGGAAGTTTCACACGCGAAATCCCAGGCTACTTCCATTTCAGGGGTGCGCGGGAACGTTTCACACGCGAAAAGCTAGGCTACGGGAATTGCAGGGGTGCGCGGGAAGTCCCACACGCGAAAAGCCAGGGTACGTCCATTACAGGGGTGCGCGGGAAGTTTCACACGCGAAAAGCTAGGCTACGGGAATTGCAGGGGTGCGCGGGAAGTCCCACACGCGAAAAGCCAGGGTACGCCCATTACAGGGGTGCGCGGGAAGTTTCACACGCGAAAAGCTAGGCTACGGGAATTCCAGGGGTGCGCGGGAAGTCCCACACGCGAAAAGCCAGGGTACGTCCATTACAGGGGTGCGCGGGAAGTTTCACACGCGAAAAGCTAGGCTACGGGAATTGCAGGGGTGCGCGGGAAGTCCCACACGTGAAAAGCCAGGGTACGTCCATTACAGGGGTGCGCGGGAAGTTTCACACGCGAAAAGCTAGGCTACGGGAATTCCAGGGGTGCGCGGGAAGTCCCACACGCGAAAAGCCAGGGTACGTCCATTTCAGGGGTGCGCGGGAAGTTTCACACGCGAAAAGCTAGGCTACGGGAATTGCAGGGGTGCGCGGGAAGTCCCACACGCGAAAAGCCAGGGTACGTCCATTTCAGGGGTGCGCGGGGAAGTTTCACACGCGAAATCCCAGGCTACTTCCATTTCAGGGGTGCGCGGGAACGTTTCACACGCGAAAAGCTAGGCTACGGGAATTGCAGGGGTGCGCGGGAAGTCCCACACGCGAAAAGCCAGGGTACGTCCATTACAGGGGTGCGCGGGAAGTTTCACACGCGAAAAGCTAGGCTACGGGAATTGCAGGGGTGCGCGGGAAGTCCCACACGCGAAAAGCCAGGGTACGTCCATTACAGGGGTGCCCGGGAAGTTTCACACGCGAAAAGCTAGGCTACGGGAATTGCAGGGGTGTGCGGGAAGTCCCACACGCGAAAAGCCAGGGTACGTCCATTACAGGGGTGCGCGGGAAGTTTCACACGCGAAAAGCTAGGCTACGGGAATTCCAGGGGTGCGCGGGAAGTCCCACACGCGAAAAGCCAGGGTACGTCCATTTCAGGGGTGCGCGGGGAAGTTTCACACGCGAAATCCCAGGCTACTTCCATTTCAGGGGTGCGCGGGAACGTTTCACACGCGAAATCCCAGGCTACGTCCATTTCAGGGGGGCGTGGATAGTTGAACACGCTACTCCGATCGTTGGGTCTTCACAGGTCTTCCCTGTACAGCCTCCACGTCCCCTGCATGCAGTCCACACCACAGGGGATTACCCTGCACACCTGCTCATGACTCCCACCCCCCAGCAGTCATGGGGCACCCTCCACCAGGCCCCCACCCATGTCCCACTCATGCCTCCCACCACCCCCACCCCCCAGCACTGTGGGGCACCTGCCAGCAGGCCCCCACTTATGTCCCACTCATGCCTCCCACCACACCCACCCCCCAGCACTGTGGGGCACCTGCCAGCAGGCCCCCACTTATGTCCCACTCATGCCTCCCACCACCCCCACCCCCCAGCACTGTGGGGCACCTGCCAGCAGGCCCCCACTTATGTCCCACTCATGCCTCCCACCACACCCACCCCCCAGCACTGTGGGGCACCTGCCAGCAGGCCCCCACTTATGTCCCACTCATGCCTCCCACCACACCCACCCCCCAGCACTGTGGGGCACCTGCCAGCAGGCCCCCACTCATGTCCCACTCATGCCTCCCACCACACCCACCCCCCAGCACTGTGGGGCACCTGCCAGCAGGCCCCCACTTATGTCCCACTCATGTCTCCCACCAACCCCACCCCCCAGCAGTCATGGGGCACCCTCCACCAGGCCCACACAGATGTTCCCCTACCAATAGGAAATCACAATACAGATCCCAGGATCCCATGGGCAACCACATCCCACCCCATGTCACCCCAGTCCATACACACATCCAAGGTACACATCCATTCAAAAATCAAATACCCATTACATGATACATAACCAATGAGCATTATGCGCATGAGTCCAAGTCCGTCAGACTCACACAATGGCAACACATGACTGTGAAAACCCAGATTGTGACAGTCAACAAACCAATGAGAGAAGTCCACACAATAGAATCAAAAGAACAATGTATTAAAATGTAAGAAGGAAAAAAAAGAAACACCTAAATGAATACACAAAGTAACAGGTAAAAAAAAAAAAAAAAACTAATGAAAGGTGAAATCCAAAAGAACGGGTGCAAAGTCAATCAAAATGGAAATCAAAAACAAACACATTGCCCCATGGTCCAAATAATAAAATCGAAAATATCCACAAACTATGTACAAAGATGATTGTCCGGGTCCAATATCCCTAAAAACCATAAAATGAAACCTACCCAAAACCTAACTAATGCTAACTATATACAAAAAACGTGGGCCATTGTCCAATCAACCCAAATAATAAATAAAAATAAAGGAAAACTACTATCTACATAACTATATACAAAGGCGGCGGGCCAGTCCTGCGGCTCACTGAGAGATGTTATGGGCCAGGGCATCATCGAACTCCCTTTCTATCTCCCCGAGGCGTTCCTCCTCAATGGCCCCGAGGGCCCGCAGGGCTGACGCAGTGTCCACCTCCAAGCCCCTGCGGATCTCCTCGAGGCACTCGGCACGCCTCAGGGCCCTCTGCATGGAGTCCACCGCCCTGACCATAGCGAGCCGCCCCTCTTCTGCCCGCCGCCTCTCCGCATCTATTGCGTGGCCTAACCGCTGCCACACGGAAGACACATTCTGTCCAGGGTCCTCCTGCCCTCCAGCCGATGGCTGCCCCTCCGATGTTGATGGCCCCGAGCCATGACGCCTCCCACGTCGCTGCCGCTGCCTCTGCAGCCACTGCCTCTGCCAGCACAACGGCATCCAGGCTGATGGTATCCACCGACGCCGTCGTGCACGTGCCCTGCCTGATGATGCCGGCACATCCTCCACCTGCAGGGGTCCAGTTGCCATGGTGTCCACACCAGCTGGACCACCGACTCCCGACTGTGGCAGGGATGGGATCCCCACTGAGCCGGCTGCATTGGTCGGGGCAGGTCCACAGGGGGCCCTGGTGTCAACTGGGCCGGAAGACGGCAAGGAGAACGACCGGCGCATACTTTCCACAGAGGAGGAGATGCCTGACACATTGGCCATCACCTGCAGAAAACCCGCGCCAATGGCAGATCCCAACTGGGCCACGTCGGCACGGTGCTCTTCGTGATGATGTGCGTGCTCCTCCCGGGAAGCACGCACGTCATCACGAATGACCCCCGTGCGCAACGCGACCCCAATCAGGACCTTTTCCATGCGCCCACGGGTCCCCTCGTCCGCAGGTGGAGGGGAGTCAGATGACATAGACACCCCCTCCACCTGCGGACGGGCCTGGGACGGGGCATCCATGCTGGTGCATGGTGGTGCACTCACAGGGTCAGGGACAGCGACATGCACAGGCACCTCCACGGCGACCTGTGCTGCCTCCTGCCCCTGGCCCTGGACTGCACCACTTGCACCAGCAGGGATGCCCCCACCAGGCCTCAGGTGTGCCTCAGTCTCGGCCGCCTCCTCCTCTGTAGAAACCACCAACCTGGATGGCTCCTTGCCCTCTTCCGCTGTAGCTGGCCCCTGTGGGGGCTCACCCACCCCTTCCGCCGCAGCCGTGGGGGCATCCCCGCCGTCTACCTCCACAGCGCCGTCTCCGCCCTCTCCATCACTAGCCGCTGCATAGAGGGAGACATAGAACACAAGCATCAGGGCACTGTACAATGGTCCCCTACACAGGAAGCAATATCAGATGACTGGCAATGGTAAAGTACACTTCTATCATGTCCCTCCACAACACATGGGTCAGGCAATACACACACGCAACACCCATGGTCCATGGCATGCACATCAACATACATGTCCACTGCACTCTTCTAAAGTACGATGTCATGGAACTCACATGCATCATTGGTCATGCAAATCACACGCACACACTTCACCTCTGTCACATCCATGTGGCCTCGTACATCACAAACACAGTGGATACAAGGATGATTAGGCAGCATCAGTGAATCTGTACAGTTTCACAGAAATGTGTCATGCATCCATGCCATTCAAAAGTCACAGACATGCAGGTCAAGCACACCGACCTCGACACCATACATGTACCTGGCATCAGCATCCATCCCTCACCCACACCCATGTCCACGAACATACACTTGCATGCTCACATGTGTCCAATCTGCATAGGCCTCCTCAGGTTGCATAGCAACACATACAACAACCATGTGATCCACAAATTACTGGTCGCACATGCATCGCCATGACAACACTGCACACATACATGCCTACAAGGCCCATTCCACACATACAGCATCACACAACCAGCACACTGCAACATGCACTGTCTCACACAGCAATGCCTGCACACTTATCGCTCAACTCCAGACGGGTCTCCCTCTCAAGGACCTGGGAGTGGAGCGCTGGGTGTATGCGTGCCAGGACCCTCATTTGGATCGAACTCATGTGGCCCCGGCCCCCCTCCACGAGGCGCCGGGCCTTTGAGAGGGTCCTGGACCTGCAGTCCTCCCAACGCTTCCTGACATGTGGGTTGTCGCGGACTGCCACCCCCTCCGCGTTGATGGCAGTCACGATGTCGTCCCAGATCCGAGTCCGTCCTTCATAGTTGGCGCGGCTACTTCCGAAGAGGGCATCATACTGCCCCAGGACTCGCTCCACCAGGACCCCAACCTCGGTGACACTGAAGCTGGGGCCCCTCTGCCTCTCTGGCTGGGGGTTGCCAGTGGTGCCAGATGTTTCAGTGCCCGACATGGCAACCCCAGAGGCAGGAGTGGGTGGGCAACTTGGTCCTGGGGCTGGGCTGTGGAGTGGTGTTCTTCCAGTCGGGAGTCTTCAGTTCCAGCAGGGGTGGACACAGCAACTGTACGCCTGCAGATGGCTGATGTGCAGGCACCAAATGGCAGGGCACGGTGGCAGCAGGGAGGCAGGCAGGCAGGCAGCAGCAGATGGCACGTGGGAGGCTGCTCGGGGCACTGCGGGGCAGTAACTCAGCCTTCTGGGCAGGAGCGTGGTCTTCCGTGTGTGAACGCGTGGCCAGCTTGATACGGAGTGAATTGGCACGTGAAAATCATGCACGTCTGCGTGGAATCCGAGGAAAGGCCCTCAGCGCGTAAGCACGTCAGCACGCGTACGCGATTTCATTGGTCCAAAGGGCCAGGCGCGTAAGCGCGCCTATGACGCACGTGTGTTTCCCAACCCACGTGAAAAAAATACATGTGCCGCGCGAGCGCGTCAGCACGCGTACGCGATTTCATTGGTCCAAAGGGCCAGGCGCGTAAGCGCGCCTATGACGGACGGGTGTTTCCCAACCCACGTGAAAAAAATACACGTGCCGCGCGAGCGCGTCAGCACGCGTACCCGATTTCATTGGTCCAAAGGGCCAGGCGCGTAAGCGCGCCTATGACGCACGGGTGTTTCCCAACCCACGTGAAAAAAATACACGTGCCGCGCGAGCGCGTCAGCACGCGTACCCGATTTCATTGGTCCAAAGGGCCAGGCGCGTAAGCGCGCCTATGATGCACGGGTGTTTCCCAACACGCGTGATTGGTCCAAAGGGCCAGGCGCATAAGCGCGTCTATAACGCACGGCCGTTTCCCAACACGCGTGAAAGAAACACAAGCCAGTGTCAATGCGTGTGATTGGAGGCTGGCCCTTCAGCGCCTACACGCGGAAGTGACGCAGGACCTGTGGGCCTGCATAAAAGGTACATGTAGAACGCCATTTCCTTGTACGTGCTTTTCGTGGAGAGCGAGTTGGTGTATTCTGTACTTCTTGTCAGTTGACACGCGATTTACTTCACGGCGTTCAAAGGTCGTACTCCCTGTTGCCTCTGACAGCTTTTTCTCTTTTGCTCTTTTTCCTGGGCCTGTTTCCTCACACAGCGTTCCCTTCTACTGTTGTCCTGTCTCCTCAGACAGCGTCCCATTCTTCTTTTGGCGGGGGTGTTGCCAACGCGCACACGCGCGTCTTTTTGACGCATTTCTCCCTGGCAGACGGTGAGTTGCGCACGCATCTATCATCTGTGCTTGCCCCGTGTGTCACGTACCTCTTCAGAGGTCAATCTAGGCTGCGTGTGACACGCATACGTTCATTACTGTGTTACTGGATGCCACAGCGTAGTGCAGGGTTTTTTATACGCACACGTGGTCTAGGAGGGGTATCGTGCACGTTCCTTAACTTTTTTGGGGTGCCTGTGCGTTGCGTGACCCGTCATCTTTCCCCAGGGGTGTCACATAGCCTTGCCACTGCACTAGGGTACGAATACCATCTGGTACCCAACCCCTTTGACACCCAATTGCCCAGGACAATTGTGCACACCCACTCCCATACGCACAATAACATCAGTGCCATGGTTGGGAGGCGTGCAAGCCGTAAGGGTGGCAAAGGTGGCCGAGCCACACGTGGTGGCCGTGGAGGATCCACTAGGGGACGTGGTTGTGACTTGCAGGGTGCCCCTGTCCCCCCCAGTCTGGAGGACCAGTCAGGGACACCCATGCCCCCCCCTCCCCCCCCCTCCCCCCCCCCAGGTTGAGGGTCATGTGGCTGATACCAACCCTGATCAGCCCTTGTTGGACCAGCCCATTGTGGCACCAGACCTGTCCGAGGGTGACTCCATCGCTGACATCCAGGTCAGCAGGTCCACTGCACGTGCACCGGTGCACATTGGTGTCATCAGGACACGCGCATCTATGCCAGATAGGTCATCTGCTGCCCCCCGTGGGCAGGGTGTGGCTCCATCCACCCCACCTCTCATACACCCTGCCAAGACTGTGTCGGTCCTAGTTCATGCACCTCAGATCAGGCCTGACCCTATCCCTCTACCCCCAATGCCTGCACCTACTCCCATGCTGAGTGTGCAATCCCACACACCCAGTACTGAGTCCACCACGGCTCCTGCCCCTAGTGTCCACAGCGGCGTAGGACACTCTGGATCCCCATCCCCTTCCAAGCGGAAGAGGAAGAGTGCACGTCCGGCACAGGCTGATGCCCCAGGCACGGCTGCACAGTCCGGCCCATCAAGGAAGCCCAGCTTCACAGACGCCGAACTGAATGCACTTGTTCAGTATGTGTCAGACCATGATAGGGAAATGGTCATCGTTGCAGGGTCCAAGACCACACATGCCAGACGCCAGGCACACTGGCAGACCATTGCTGACAAAATAAGTGCCCTTGGAGTAGTGAGGCGCACAGCTAGTGATTGCCAGAAGCGCTGGAATGACCTTAAGCGCAGGGCAAAGGATAAGCTGGCCTCAAGTCATGCCGCAACCTTGGTGACTGGAGGTGGGTCCCCAGCACAGGAAATAGAACTCACACCACACAAGTCCGTAGCTGGATCCTACGTCACCGAGGGACAACTCCAAGGTGTGGGAGATCTCCCTGATTACGAGGCATCATCCGGTGAGTGCACATGCATGTGTGTTATATCCATGTGCATGGTGTGTGTGCGAAGCCTTCATGTTGTGTGCCTGTCAAGGGGGTGTGTGGCAGAGTTGATAGTGTCACCCATGTGCCTCATCCAGTATGTCCAGTGCAACACCATGTGCCCACACCACTATCCCTACTGCCAACAGTGCACATATGGCCCTACACCATGGAAGTTCCCCTTGAATTGTCATTTTGTCACGACATTGTTGCTCATTCTCCCCTGTCTATTCATCTTATGTCTTACATACCATTCCTACACTTTCCCCCAGCCATTCAAGTTCCATCGTCACATGCCTGACATGCAATGATACCACATGCTAATGCGTCCTCTGTATATACATGGCACTCAACATGCTGTCATACTCTGGAATTTGCCTTGACACCCACCTCCTACCTGTGTGCTCTTGTTCCGTCTGGTTTCAAGCCCCATTCCCTCACACTCCATGCTGCTCTTCATGGTCTATCTTCCCTGACTTCTACTGTTCAGACCATCGTGCCCTACTCACGACACCTGCTTGCAAACAGTCAAATGAGGGCACCCTGCCCTCCAATGCGACCCACCCTATTGCTGACAAGTACATCTGAGCCTACTCAAGGTTAACTCTCACTGACATCTGCTCATACATGCCTTTGCCTGTCCCATGGACCCTTCACATGGTCCCAGTCCTCTCTCCTTGCTCCTCTTCCACCATCAATGGTGTGACCCGTTGGGGTGTACTCTTGGCCTCCTTCCAATCCTCAGAGGCCACAATTGATGTGTATGGTAATGGGAGCATCTCAGTCCAAGGACCTCAGGCCAACCTTATTCTCCTTGACAAATGCTACCCACATCTCATCAACTTCCTTTCCTCTCCTGCTGTCCCCCCTCCTCTCTCCTCATCTATCCTGCACTGCCTCCCTGCACCCTCCCATGATCCTTCTCCGCCTCCCACTCCAACTCCTACACATGCTGCACCTCTGATCTGTAGCACTCCCCGTAAGTCCTACAAGGCTGTCAACCTCCTCCACATTTACACTCCTTACTCTGCCGCTGCATCAGGCATTCCTCCAATATATGTCACTTACATGAGGTAATGCACCTTGACATCCTTGGTCTCATGGAAACATGTCTGACGGCCAGCTCTGTCTGCATCTTTGACACACTCCTACCTGACGTTCCGGAGATCCTCTCCTTGGCCCGGCACTACTGTGCAGGGGGGGGGTGTGCCCTTGCCTTCCCTGAGGGTATTCCTGCCACTGTCACTCCTACGTAGACCTACTCCCCTCTGGAATGGCTTGTGTGACGTCTCTCTCCATCTCACCTCGACATTCACAAACTGTGCGTACTGTGTATTGGAAAAATAGTCAAATGTACTACTTCCTTTCTGAGTGGCCTCACCTCTCCTCCTCACTCATGTCCCCAGACACTGAAATCCTCTTCCTTGGTGATGTACGCATCCACCTGCATGCTTGTTGTCCCCCCCACGTGACTTTTCCGTGACCTCAGCAACTCCCTATCACCCTCTAAATTCCCGTCTGTCCCTACTCATTCTGCAGGGCACACTCTTGATGCTCTGATCTCATCTGACCTTCCCCTCTCCATCCCTCTCTGCACTCCTCTCTCCTGGAGTGATCACTTTCTCCTCTCCTCCCACCTCACCCTCACCACCCCACAGGCAAAGCCACCCTCACCACTGTCACACACCTTCTTGGTATTCCAACCCATGAAGTGTGTGTCAGTCGAGGCTTATGCTGCCAAAATCTCCCCCCCATCCAGCTCCCCCTTAGGCTCACTCCCATCCTGACAGGGCCCACTCCATGCTCCACTCTATGTCAGGTACACTGGATGTCTTTGCCACGGTCATGACAATCCGCCTGAAGCCCTATGCCAATGCTGACTCCTGGCATGACTCGGATCTTGTGAACCCAAAACACAGGTGCCAGGTGGCAGAGAGGAAATGGCCTGCATCATGCTCATCCTCTGGCAAACTGGCCTGCCGCCTGCTCCAAAGGCAATAGCGTCTCACCCTTCTCACCAAGATGAGAGCCCCAATCCAAGGGCACATATCTGCGGCATCTGACAACTCTGCAGGACACATTGAAATCTGCAAGGACCTTGCCGAGCCAGATGCAGTGTGTACCTCCCCTGTCCCCTCCGAGCCCACAGCACTGCATGACTGTCTCTGTACCCCTATAGGCCACCCCCCCAGCACTTGTCTGCGCCTACCACCATCTGCCCTCGACGTAAGTCCTACTTACCTTGTACAGCACTTCCAGCCGCAACTTCCCCTTGCACTTCATTGTGCCACCCACCTCTGCACTTGCGTTACATGAATGACACCAGCACCAGTAGGATTGTTGAATGGCATCCCCTTCTGCCCCACCACCCCTCAGTGCTCCGCTGTACCTTCATACATTTCTGTACAGGTGCTTCACGAATGCTATATGATTCCATTACAGGTGATGGGGAGGTGGAATCTCATTGTTTACTGCATTCTGTTAATGTTGACAAGGCACTGTGCATCGTGGCCAATTGGGACTAGCAGATCCATGTCCAACATGTTAACTTCTTGATGTGATGAAGCAATGTCAGGACCAGAGTGGCCAAAATCCAAATTAGTTGCCCTCCTCTCCCTCTTCACTTGGTGGCTATGTCACATGCCATGTGTGTGATGGCATGTGCATTTGACATGGCAATCACTGGCCAATGTGTGATGCCAGTGCTAGGCAGCATGGGGAGCAGGCGTTGCTCTCCATTCTCTGTGTCATCATTGTGTGCCCTGAGCCTCCCCTCCAGACCCAGTGATGGTGAATGCATAGGAGGTTTCCCAGTCATGTGGGACATGTGTCATTGAACTACTGGCTCTGTTGTTCATCAGCCCTTGTTGTATGCCATGGTGCTCATGCCTGTTTCCATTTCTCTCTTTCATGTCTTTGCAGGGGACGACGCACTTGTTGATGCTGGGGATGTGGTGGTGGAGCCGTCCCAGGAGGGCAACCCGGGCCGACCTTCCACAAGTGAGGGACGTGGTGTGTTTGTGGGTGAAAACCCACAAGTGCTGCAGGTCGTGCTGTCGAGGGGTGTCTCTGGGGGTTCCTCCCCCGAGCAGTATTCAGGTGTAGACTCGGAGGATGACACCTATGTGCAGTCGCAGGTGAGTGTTCTTGGGAGAGAATCTCCTCTGTCCGACCCACCTGCAGCCGGGTTATTGCCCTCAATGGGGATGTCAGTGTCGGCAGCTCAGCCTCCGGTGGTTACGGATGCAGGGCCACACCACACAATCTCTGATCCTGTTCCTGGGGCTGCAGATCAGAGAGGGAATGCAGTCCTGCAGCCTGAGGCTTTGCCGGCACAGCAAGGCGCAGTCCGCCTTGCCCCAGGCAGGTGTGGTGCCCGCCAACGTGGTGGCCGTATGCCACCTGGCAATACCGCTTGGGAGCAATCCATCTACGGTATGGCCACCCAACAGGCAGCATCATCCGAGATGATTGCACAGGCCATGGATAGGGTGGCCACTTCCATTGTCCCCCCAGAAAGGCTGATGGAGCGACTGGAGCAGGCTACAGAGTCCATCTGCCAGGCACACAGGGAGGACATGTTGGCGTCCAACATGGACAGGCGGGCAGGACTGGCGACTCTGCGGGAATCACTTTCCATGGAGTCCCAGCGCCACAGGGAAGGCCTGAGGGAAGAATTCCATCACCTCAGGTCGACCCTGTCAGAGCTTGAGGCTTCATCCCATAGAAGGACAGAGGAGCAGCTGGAGCGTCTGACACGGACGCTCTCGGCCGAGATGCAGGCAACTCGTGCGGAGGTCAGGTCATCCCGGAAGTTACTGCATGGGGACCTCCGCATGATTATAATCCAGAACCAGACCTTCCAGACCCGCCTGCTTGCAGCCATGGAGGAGCAAACTCGGGCTTTGCGTGGGCTGCCTCCCATTGTCACACCATCTTCTGAGGCAGCTCCCCCACCTCCTGAGTCAGCTGCAGGCTCTGGCCAGAGCGATAGCGACTCATCTCCCACAACAGAGTAGCCGTGTGGGCCACGAGCCTATGGGGTGTTTTTACTTCCCATGATCCACACAGGTGGATTGTGGCGTGCATCCTGTCCTCGGACCTCATAGGTGGCCCCCTCCTCCCCGCCGGCCCTTTCATGGCCATTTTTTCTTATCATATTGTTCTTTTTCAAATGTGTTGCCTTGTGTGGGTACCTGGGCATACACTGTATTGTGGCTGGGCACATGCAGGCTTGTCCTGAGTTTGGTTTCGATGCTTGGGTACCTGGCATCCACACCCCTCCTGTTTCCGTTTCCATGGGCTTGCAAAGGGTGTGCCCAAGTGACAGCAAATTACACGGTGACATTGGACTCCCATGAGCTGTTGGGCAGTCCATAGTCAATACTGTGTAGACATTCATGGTGTACATTGTTGTTGCACCTAACTATGCATGATGGTTTGATATGTGCCTCAACTTACATATGTTACTCATGTTTTGCAGGTATTTCACACAGTTCTTCACACGGGCATACTCTCTGGAGTCAGACTACATGTCGGTAGATGTGCAGTGACACTTTTGCGTGGCACCATCACTGTACACCTGGACGGTGAGGACATACCAGCACAATCAGGTATTGAGACTACCATTGATTACATGCATTGTGTCTTGTTTTGGTGGGCTTCAGGGTGGGTTGGTGTGTAATTTGATTGAAATGACTCTTACACAGGTGTGTAGTAGTGCCTCCATCACGGTTAGCTGTTCAAGTGCGGCTATGTACCATTTGGGGCACTGCAATTTGTGACACCGGTGTCATGTTGTGAGGGTCAGTTTGTTTGCTCTCACATACCATGACATGGTGTCCTCTGTGGCGGGACTGTGAAGGGATTGGGTGACATGGCAATGTTGTCATGTAGCAATTCGCCTGTGTCAATGCATTTTTGATGAATGGAGTTGTGTCTTTTCATAGTTATGCATTGCTGGTGTATGTGTAGGTAGGGGTGCACACATAGTGACACTTCCATGTTAACAATCTCAGGCTAATGTGTTTCTGACAGTTTATTGCCAAGAAATTTTGTGACATTGTCAGGTAGTGTCATCATTGATCGTCAGATGGTATGTGCCAGAGCAGTGTGCACTAGCCAGCACTGTGATTCCTAGGTGAAGAAGTTGGCCACCAGTTGCGTACGGGCTGCCTCCCCCCGTGCCCTTTCCCCTCCCATGCGCAGCGGGCGTGCATGTGGTTGTGGATGTGGGGGCACCACCATGTCCACGGGCAGGCCCCGGCGTGTTGCAACGTTGTGCAGGACACATGCTGCCACTATGATCCTGCACACTAGTGGGGGAGCATATAACAGCTGCCCGCCAGAACGGTCAAGGGAGCGAAAGCGTGACTTCAGCACTCTGAATGTGCGCTCCACTATGCCCCGTGTTGCAATGTGGGCTGTGTTGTACCTTACCTCGGGTGGCGTGGTGGGGTTCCGGATTGGGGTCATCATGTGGGGGCTGATAGGGTAGGCACTGTCCCCTGCGGAGGTGGTGATGGGTATCATTAGTGGTGTTGTGACATGACCCTGTATCTGACATGCATGCATGTGCAGTGGCATTCATGCTCACCAAGCAGCCATGTATCTCCATGCCGGCCAGCCTCTAGGTCCCGGCTTAGGGTAGACATTCTGTAGATGAAGCTGTCGTGGGTGGACCCGGGATAGTTGGCATATACTGATGTGATGATTCCCTTGGCATTGCATACAACTTGCACGTTGATGGAATGCCAGTGCTTGCGGTTTCTATAGATGTGCTCTGTTGCCCTGGGGGGACGTAGAGCCACATGGGTGCAGTCAATTGCACCAAGCACTTTGGGGAATTGAGCCACACCATAGAATTCCTGGATGCACGCCCGCCTTTCTGCAGGAGTCCTGGGGAGATATATGTGCCTGCGGACTGATGGCCGTGCAGTGATGATGTTCAAGACCTGGTGTAGACAGCGTGACTGCGTGGCCTGTGACACACCACCCACTATGGCACTTGTCCGCTGAAAAGATCCAGTGCCCAAGAAGTGCAGTACATTCAGGACCTTCTGCAGGGGGCTGAGTGCTTGGGAGCACAGGGTGGGTGATGTGAGGTCATCCTCCCACTCACTGACCAGGTCCAGTATGATGTGTGCTGGAAACCTGTACCTCCCATACACCTGGTCATCAGGCATCCCGAATAGGCTGGTTCCGGGTGAGAAAATTCTGGCCCTGACTCTCCTCCTCCTCCTCCTTTGGTAACCCACAGCCACTGCTGCTAGGAACGGTATGTTCATCTTTGCACTGAGCTTGTAGGATGTTTTCACGTGAATATTTAGACGTGCCGGGTCACGTACGCCTGCTTCCTGCAGGCGTACGTCTTTCCGTATTGCCTGTTGTAATTTTGCACGTGTCGTGGCCGAGCGTGTGTGACTACATGCTCGAGGTTTACCAGGTTAAATGTACGTTATTAATATTGTAATTGTATTCAGATGTAAATGGTAACCGGGCGTTTTTCACGCGCGCTGTTGAATATGCGATTACTCGCTGTGTGCCTTTGGACCAATGAAATCGGGTACGCGTGCTGACGCGCTCTCGCGGCACGTGTATTTTTTTCACGTGGGTTGGGAAACACCCGTGCGTCATAGGCACGCTTACGCGCCTGGCCCTTTGGACCAATGAGATCGCGTACGCGTGCTGACGCGCTCGCGCGGGAGGTTTATTTTTTCACGCGGGTTGGGAAACGGCCGTGCGTTATAGACGCGCTTACGCGCCTGGCCCTTTGGACCAATCACGCGGGTTGGGAAACGGCCGTGCGTTATAGACGCGCTTACGCGCCTGGCCCTTTGGACCAATCACGCGGGTTGGGAAACGGCCGTGCGTTATAGACGCGCTTACGCGCCTGGCCCTTTGGACCAATCACGCGGGTTGGGAAACGGCCGTGCGTTATAGACGCGCTTACGCGCCTGGCCCTTTGGACCAATGAAATCGCGTACGCGTGCTGACGTGCTTACGCGGCCTTTCCTCGGATTCCACGCAGACGTGCATGATTTTCACGTGCCAATTCACTCCGTATCAAGCTGGCCACGCGTTCACACACGGAAGACCACGCTCCTGCCCCTAAGGCCGGAATCCTGCCCCCCAGAGCCCCGAGCACGCTCCCACCTGCCATCTGCTGCTGCCTGACTGCCTGCTGCCCACGTGCCCTGCTGTTTGCTGCCTGCACATCAGCCAGGGGTGCAGTTGCTGTGACCACCCCTGCTGGAACCAAAGACTCCCGACAGCCGTACCATCGCTCCACAGCCCAGCCCCAGGACCCAGTTGGCCACCCACTCCTGCCTCTGGGGTTGCCATGTCAGGGAGCACAAAATCTGGCACGACTGGCAACCCCCGGCCAGGGAGGCAGAGGGGCACCAGCTTCAGTGCCACCGAAGTTGGTGTCCTGGTGGAGCGAGTCCTGGGGCAGTATGATGCCCTCTACGGACGGATGCGCCTCGACAAGGAAGGACGGACCAGGATCTGGACGGACATTGTGACTGCCATCAACGCAGAGGGGGTGGCAGTCCGAGAATTCCATCAAGTCAAGAAGCGCTGGGAGGACTACAGGTCCAGGACCCTGAACAAGGCCCGGCGCCTCGTGAAGGCAGTGGATGCCAAGGGGCGGCGGGGCCACTTGTCGCAAGATGAACTTCGGGTCCTGGAACGCATATCCCCAGCGCTCCATGTCCAGGTCCTTGGGAGGCAGACCCGTCTGGAGTCGAGCGGTGAGTGTACATGCATACTGATTGTAAGCTGTGTGTGTGGTGGTGTGCCAGGAGTGTGCATGTTGCACATGTCTTTGTGTGGCCATGTATAAATGTGTGTGTGCAGGGCTGTGAGACAAGCACATGTGTGCCTGTGATGTGTGAGACAAGGATGGTGCATGTGTGTGTGTGTGTGTGCTTGCAGTGCAAATGCTTGTGTGTGGGCACATGTGTTTGACTGTGCATGTGAGTTGGCATGCTTGTGGTGTGACACATGGATGTTGATTCCAGGTGCATTAGACTGCAGCGTGTGCGTGTGTGTAGTTGTGAAGGGTGCAACAGTGTTGCTACATGGATGCAGGTGACACTGTCATGTTGGAGAGTGAATTGCAAATGTGACATGGATGTTCATCTCATGACTGACAGTTTGCGGAGTGGTACACATGCTTGGATGTGTGCTTTGCATGTGTGCATGTGTATTTGAGTCTGTGTGTATCATGTGATGTGTGGCTCACCTTTGTCTGCTCATGCTGCTGTATGTGAATGTATGTAGCGGGCTGTAGCAATATGGCTGTTGAATGACTCATGTGTGTGCGTTGAGGAGACAAGTGTGTTGGGGATTGTGATGCCAGGTCTGGAGTATGACAATGCCACTCTTGTACAACTGTTATGTGTGTGAGTCAATTGTACAGTGTCCTGATGCCTGTCTCCTGTCTCTCCCTGCCTGCAGCGTCATCTGATGTGGAGGGCGGAGAAGGTGCTGTGGAGCACAGCAGCAGGGATGCCACCGCCAGCCGGAGACGCAAGGCCCGGCTCCCCTCCCCTGTTGTCATCTCGTCGGGGAGTGAGGAGTCCGGTGCTGTGTCCCAGGTCGCAGCTGCCGAGGGGAGGTCCAGGAGGCGCAGGAGGAAGTTGGACTCCTCGGCAGCAGAAGGGGCAGCTGAGACCCCACAGGGTTCCGCGGCGGAAGATGGCAGGGAGTCATCCAGGTTGGTGGTGGGTTTGGTGGAGGAGGAGGCCGTGCAAGGGACTGAGATGGGGTCTGGATGTGGCCATTCCACTGGTGCTAGTGGTGCAGCACAGGGGCAGGGACAGGAGGCAGCACAGGTCGCCGCGGAGGTGCCTGTGTGTAATCCTGTCCCCGGTCCTGTGTCTGCATCATCTTGCACCAGCAGGGTTGCCCACGTCCGGACCCATTCTCAGGGAGACCAGGCTGTGTTCCTCCATACACTGGGCCTTGTTCCGACCCCCTCCTCACCTGAACCCCCTATGCGCCAGTCGTCCTCCGTGCCATCTTCCTACCCACCTGTCACCTGGGTGCCCTGTGGAGCTGCCTCTGACGATGGGGCCAGGCTGGTGGAGGACATATCCCTGCCCCAGTCGGGAGTCGTGAGTCCAGCAGGGGTGGCCACCGCAACAACAGCACCCCAAACAATGGAGGATGTGCAGGCAGCAGGTGTCAGGGCACCGGCACCAGCACGTCAGCAGCAGGAGGAAGAAGGTGGGAGCCTTGATGGCTCGGGGCCATCACCATCAGAGGGGCAGGCATCAGCCGGAGGGCAGGAGGACCATGGACGTCAAGTGTCTTCCGTGTGGCAGCGGTTGGGCCATGCCATAGATGCGGAGCGGCGGCGGGCGGAAGAGGCGCGGCTCGCTATGGTCAGGGCGGAGAACTCCATGCGGAGGGCCCTGAGGCGGGCCGAGTGCCTCGAGGCCATCCGCAGGGAGTTGGAGGTGGGTACATCGGCGTCCCTGCGGACCCTCGGGGCTGTGGAACGGGGCCGCCTCCGGGACATCGAGCGGGAGTTCGATGATGCCCTGGCCCGGGACAACAATCAGTGAGCCGCAGGACTTGCCCGCCGCCTTTGTATATAGTTCTGTAGTTTAGTTGTAGTTAGGTTTCCTTTGTTTTAATGTTATTATTTGGTTGCCAAAGGACAATGCACCACATTTTTGTATATAGACATTTTCTTACTTAGTGTAAATAGTTAGGTTTCATTTATTAGGGCTCATGGACCCGGATCATCATGTTGATAGTTTGAGGGATGTTAATATTTGTTTGAATTTTTCACATGAGGCAATGTATTTCTTCTTTCATTTGTACTTGGATTTAATTTTGGACTTTGACTTTGGACCCCTATTTTACTTTATTTTTGTTAATTAGTGTTCCTGATTTTTTTGGTTGTGCTTTTTTATTATTTAGTTTGCATTGCATGTTTATTGTTATTTTTTATTTTTTCCAACCTTGTTTATTTTTAATACATTTTCATTTGATCCTTCAATGTGTTGTATCATCTCATTGCTTTCATGCATGACATGTGGGGTGTTTGGACATTCACTTGCAACATCTGTGTGTGACAGACATGTGTTCATTCATATGATTTACATTGGGTGTGTCACATGTCATTGTGTTTGATATGTGGGTGGATGGGATAGTTGTTTGGGAATTCTTGCAGGGCAGACTGTCCATTACGGTCATGATTGTGTGGGGTTGTGACCCAGGTGAAGGTGGACATGGATGGTACATGGGTGGGGGCCTTCTGGTAGGTGCCCCTGACTGCGGGGGGGGGGGTGGTAGACATGGGTGGGGGCCTTCTGGCAGGTGCCCCTGACTGCGGGGGGGTGGGGGTGGTGGTAGACATGGGTGGGGGCCTGCTGGAAGGTGCCCCTGACTGCAGGGGGGGTGGGGGTGGTGGTAGACATGGGTGGGGGCCTGCTGGAAGGTGCCCCTGACTGCTGGGGGGGTGGGGGTGGTGGTAGACATGGGTGGGGGCCTGCTGGAAGGTGGCCCTGACTGCTGGGGGGGTGGGGGTGGTGGTAGACATGGGTGGGGGCCTGCTGGAAGGTGCCCCTGACTGCGGGGGGGGTGGGGGTGGTGGTAGACATGGGTGGGGGCCTGCTGGAAGGTGCCCCTGACTGCGGGGGGGGTGGGGGTGGTGGTAGACATGGGTGGGGGCCTGCTGGAAGGTGCCCCTGACTGCGGGGGGGTGGGGGTGGTGGTAGACATGGGTGGGGGCCTTCTGGCAGGTGCCCCTGACTGCGGGGGGGTGGGGGTGGTGGGAGGCATGAGCAGGTGTGCAGGGTAGTCCCCTGTGGTGTGGGTTGCATGCAGGGGACGTGGAGGGTGTGAATGGAACACCTGTGAGGACCCACCCAGCAGAGCCGCGTGTGAAACTTCCCGCGCACCCCTGTAAATGACGTACCCTAGTTTTTCGCGTGTAGGATTTCACACGCACCCCTGGAATTCCCGTAGCCTAGCTTTTCGCGTGTGAAACTTCCCGCGCACCCCTGTAATTGACGTACCCTGGCTTTTCGCGTGTGGAACTTCACACGCACCCCTGATATCGACGTGGCCAGGGCAATCGCGTGTGGGACTTCCCCGCACCCCGGGATACACGTACCCAGGGCAATCGCATGAGTGACTTCTCGCGCAACCCGTTGTACACACGCGCGCGAATTTTTGAACAGTGGGTGTCCGTGTTAATGGCGTACACCTTTGCACATCATTTGTCCTTTGGGGTCACGGTATGGCCCATTGCTGTATGTGGGTGGTATTTGTTGGCGCAGGTTTTGGCGCACTTTCGTTAAGTGCGTCGGGACGCTACCGCCTGCTTACTTGTGGCGTACGTTTTTGGGCCTGTGCGCTGGTTTGATCGAGCGCTGTTTTGCCTTGTTCGAATCCATGAATATGTGTTGCCGGAGAGCGTGTGGGCGTTCCGCGCACTTGCCTCCTGTACTTCCCCGTGCCGCCCACATTCTTCCCCATTCCGAGTGTTGTGCCCCATTTTATTCCCCATTCCGAGTGTCCCGCCCTGTGTTCCGCCTACTTTAGAGCTGTGCGGTGCGCTCAGAGTGATAGCGCAGTGGCCGTGGCGCACGCCGTTGGTTGACCTGTGCGCCGGCGTGCGCCGCGCACTTTTTCAGCGCACGTCCTATGCTTTTCTTACGCACGGACTTCCATGAATCGACGTGCGCTGGTTTCCCTGCGCTTTTCGCTATTTTTCGGCGCAGCGCACGTATAGGCCCCTCTGCGCCGGAATTTTCGGCGCACATTTATTCCATGAATCGGCCTGATAGTGTTTTTGGAATAAGACGACAATTGGACTACTGTGCTGGAATGGTGAAATTCACTATAAACTCACAGGAAGATCCACAAGAATTTCTAATGTACTTACTGCAAGTACTGGAAAACAAAAACATACCTATAAATGAAATCTTTCAGATTTCATACATGTGGAAACATACATGCACTCACTGAAACAATGTTACACAAGAAGAAATCCCCAATGAACGCTTCATATATATATATCAATACCAAAATGTGAATCCATTCCATTTCAGCAACTTGTACAAAATGCAAACCATGGTAGATTATGCTCTACCTGCAATTCCGATAATCGCTCCACGTTCCTAATACAAACACATAGTAAATACGTAATACTAATGCTTCTACGTTACAATGCAGATGGTACCAAAAACAACTGCAAGCTGACTGGATTCACACATGGTCAAATATCACTTGGTAAGAAAACCCTCACAACAATAGGTATAATCTACCACGCAGGAGCCACAACCAATTCAGGGCACTACACTGCATACATAAAAAAGAAATGTGGATGGTTTGAATGTAATGATAGTACCATTACTTTAAAGCAGAGATTACCAGCAAATCTTACACACGCTTACCCTCACAACAATAGGTATAATCTACCACGCAGGAGCCACAACCAATTCAGGGCACTACACTGCATACATAAAAAAGAAATGTGGATGGTTTGAATGTAATGATAGTATCATTACTCTAAAGCAGAGATTACCAGCAAATCTTACACACGCTTATTTGATGTTCTTAAAACCAAAATTTGATAAATAAACTGTATTTAAACCTTTAAGTAAATTTGTGTTAAAAAAATATAAACTGTTAGAATACTCCAAAAGCTATCTAACTGCTCAAAGATTCTACAACAACTAATCAGATAAATGAATACCACTAAATTAGACCAAAAAATACACAGTTAGAATACGCCAATTGGTATCTAACTGTCCCAAAATTATAAATTTGTGTTAAAATAATATAAACTGTTAGAATACTCCAAAAGCTATCTAACACCTCAAAGATTCTACAACAACTAATCAGATAAATGAATACCACTAAATTAGGCCAAAAAATACACAGTTAGAATACGCCAATTGGTATCTAACTGTCCCAAAATTTAACAATATCCAAATAGATAAATCAAAACCACTAAAATATATTAAAAAAATAGACAGTTAGAATACGCCAATTGGTATCTAACTGCTCCAAAATTTTATAATATCAAAACAAATGAAGAATCTGTTACTGCTCCAAAAAAAATACAACAAAGCAAAGTATAAAGCATTAGCCAGAAACAACAAGTGAACACTGAAAACAAACAAACAAATAAACTGTAGCATAACAGAAAAAGGTTTTTTTTTTAATCCAACATGGATTTTTTTTTCTCCCACAGACCCAATGATTTTAGCAACAAATACAGAAACTGAGCAAATTGCACAGTACTCTGATTTGTACTCTACTAAATATGAGGATCGAAAAAAAATAAAAGTATATTGCTTATACAATGTAATAAGTCATTACAAAATACTAATACTAACATGCTATTTTCTTTTATCACAGAAATGAAGAAGAAAAACATGGACTCCCATTACTAGACCAAACAGTAAGTATACAATAATAAGGACAACCATAGCAGCATATCACATCCATAGTATCTAATACCTTTGTTCCTTATACATTTGTTTTTCACCCAAAGTTATAAGCAAATATGAATGTGATATGCTGCGGTGGTTGTTGCCAGGGCATAGAGTCTTGGGTGCATGCACCCAAGACTCTATGCCCTGGCAACAACCACCGCAGCATATCACATCCATAGAGTCAAACATTTCAACTATGATCTATGGGAAACTTTTAATGTCCACAAACAATGTGAGTGCTCTTAGAACACTTTGAACTTGCCAGCGAACAATACGGACACCGTTTTCAGGATACCCCCTACAAACATGTCAGAACAACGCGATAGTTCTTAGACCACTTTCAACTTAACAACGAACAATACGGACAGCGTCCTAAGGACACCCCCTACAAACATTCCAGGACACCGGGAGAGTTCTCAAAAACGTCTTCAGAACATCCCCATTTTGTTTATTTGCGAACATTTCAGGACATCGCAGGTGTTCTTAGAACACATTCAACTTGACAGAGAACAATACGGACAGCGTCCTCAGCACACCCCCTACAAACACACCCCAGAAACCGCGAATGTTCTTAGAAGCGTCTTCAGAACACCACCATCTTGTTTATTTGCGAACATTTCAGGACACCGCGAGTGTTCTTAGGACACATTCAACTTGACAGAGAACAATACGGACAGCGTCCTCAGGACACCCCCTACGAACATTCCAGGACACCGGGAGTGTTCTTAGAGGCTTCTTCAGAACACCACCATCTTGTTTATTTGCGAACATTTCAGGACACCACGGGTGTTCTTAGGACACATTCAACTTGACAGAGAACAATACGGACAGCGTCCTCAGGACACCCCCTACGAACATTTCAGGACACCGCAAGTGTTCTTAGGACACATTCAACTTGACAGAGAACAATACGGACAGCGTCCTCAGGACACCCCCTACGAACAATCCCCAGACACCGCGAGTGTTCTTAGAAGCGTCTTCAGAACACCACCATCTTGTTTATTTGCGAACATTTCAGGACACCGCGAGTGTTCTTAGGACACATTCAACTTGACAGAGAACAATACGGACAGCGTCCTCAGGACACCCCCTACGAACACTCCCCGGACACCGCGAGTGTTCTTAGAAGCGTCTTCAGAACACCCCCATTTTGTTTATTTGCGAACATTTCAGGACACAGCGGGTGTTCTTAGAACACATTCAACTTGACAGAGAACAATATGGACAGCGTCCTCAGGACACCCCCTACGAACATTTCAGGACACCGGGAGTGTTCTCAAAAACGTCTTCAGAACACCCCCATTTTGTTTATTTGCGAAAATTTCAGGACACCGCGGGTGTTCTTAGAACACATTCAACTTGACAGAGAACAATACGTACAGCGTCCTCAGGACATCCCCTACGAACACTCCCCGGACACCGCAAGTGTTCTTAGAACAGTTTCACTTTGCTTGCGAACAAAAAGGACACATATTGAGTCCTTAGAACACCCCCTAGTCAGTTTATTTAGAAGATTTCAGAACACCCGTGATGTCCGCAAACAAATCGAACACAAAAAGAACGTCTAACACATAAAAAACACACCTTTCATCCTATCTCATACACTCCCACCCTCCCCAAACACTCCTACACACCAACACACTCTACAAAATACACATTTTGAACAAAGTTTCACTGCGCTGTCCGCGGACGTCCGCGAATCCAAGATGGCGGGCGCTAACGAAAAATCTGACGCGCTTCACGCTCCACGCCGTCCAATCAGCGAACACGTTGCATGTCTGCGAACATCACGCAAGACGATTGGCCAATCAGGACACTGTCCGCGGAGCGAACAGGGAAGTGTGTCCGCGAACCGAACACAGATATCACTATTTTTTTTTTACCTACTTTTTGGTCATTTTAAAAAAAACTACTGGATGGATTTTCACCAAATTTGCAAAAGCACGCTTTTGGGACCAAGCCGCTGCTCCTGGTCCAAATTTGGTGGAAATCCGTCCAGCGGTTTGGGCTGTAGGCGCGAGCAAAATTTTTTTCCCATTCAGTCTATGGGAAAAAAAAAAGTTTTGGGACCCCCCCTATAACTTTGCCCCCCCTGGACGAATCGTCACCAAACTTTGCAAAACAATTTAGAGTGACCCAAATACTTTTTTTGCAAAGTTTGGTGAGGATCCGTCCAGGGAGAGCGAAGTTATAAGCCACCCAAAAAGTGCTCTTCCTATGGAAACAGCAAATAAACCATAACTACATGGCCACTACCGTGGCCATGTAATATATATATATATATATATATATATATATATATATATATATATTTATATATATTCAGTGAAAAAACTTTGCTAAAGGGACGTTATGGTTAAGTTGCGCTACTAAAAACCTATGAAATTCAGTGAAAAAACGTTGTTAAAGGGACGTTATTGTTCAAAGTAAAACCGAAAAACCCCTGAAATTCGGCAGTTATGGTAAGATAAGCAACCATAACTCGCGCCACCCTGCACTGCTAACACTAACATCCAGGACATCAAAGATGACATCACAAATGTCATTGATGACATCACTGATGACATCACATGTGCATTTACTTTTCATGAAAACTCTGTAGGAGGGATTCTTATAATGTTGACCAAGAAGTGTCAAGGATCATTTGAATGCATATCATGAGCTAATTAGTCCATTAAGCAATGCATTGATATAAATAGCATTCTATTATGAAGTTCTATCCAGTATACTAAGCAACTCATGCAGAAACTTAGGCAGTGGGGGCAGTATACATGATGAAGGTGGAATATTCATAATCTTGCCATGTAGAATAATGAAATGATAACTGCTTTCTTATTAGAGTTTTGCGTACTGTGAAGCATGTAATAAGTAGCTAATAAAACCCACTTAATACATAATTACATTATTACAGACAAAACACAAAGAGACAACAACATTTACAAATATGAGTATATACAGGGACAGAGAAGTAAGCAAAAAAGCAGAAGTAGTAGCAGAAATAGTTCATAACCTAACTGATTATCTTTATGCAGAGAAATGATTGCTCTGTTTCAAAGCTGCTACTTACTGTATGTATGTGTATCAAATGATGTTAGTGAACCCTAAGTAAAGGAGTGTGAGTACAAAGTATACAAATATGAGCATATACAGGGAAGGTATAGTAATGAAAATAAAACTATGAGAAAGTGCTCATAACTCTAATGATTATATTCATGCACAGAAAGGATTGCTCTCTTTCAAGCCTGTGTCTTCCGCTATATTTATGTTTCATATGATATGACTTGACCCTAACTCTACAAATATAGTACCTTTTCAATTTTTACTTCCTGACTGTTACTGAAGAAAACTATGTGGCTTAGATATATCAGTAAAGGAAAAAAGGGAGAGCCAGCCATGTGATGTCATCAGTGATGTCATCAATGACATTTGTGATGTCATCTTTGATGTCCTGGGTGTTAGTGTTAGCAGTGCACGGTGGCGCGAGTTATGGTTGCTTATCTTACCATAACTGCCGAATTTCAGGGGTTTTTTGGTTTTACTTTGAACCATAACGTCCCTTTATCAAAGTATTTTCACTGAATTTCATAGGTTTTTAGTAGCGCAACTTAACCATAACGTCCCTTTAACAAAGTTTTTTCACTGAATTTCATAGGTTTTTAGTAGCACAACTTAACCATAATATCCCTGACATGTAACATAGAACATACTAACCCCCTCGTAGTGATTTTCATGTCCGCGGACTCCCACCATGTCCGCGGACACATCGAAAATCTGAGCGTGGTGAATGTAAATTTAAATAGTGTGCCCCATTAACCCTTTTAAGTTGGCTCGGAAAAGAGCTGTTTTTTTTTTTTTTACAGATGCTTGACAGACACCTGTTATTTTATATTTTTTTCTTGTTTTTTTTCTTACTTTACTCCTAAAATCTTCACATAACCTTCTCCAAAGCAACCCTTACATTCCAAAATAGAAAGGCATTTCCGGTAAAAGATAAAGAAATGCCATCTTCTTTAAAATTAACAGCATTACTGGCATCAATATTCTCATTGTTACAGAAGAACATACCAGCTCTAAGCATGAAGGCACACATGCCTCGGTTGATGACACACCTAGCAATGTTTTGCTGAGGACAAAAAACTGAACTATTGTCCCATATTGCCCTAGGTAGTAATCCAGAAAAAATTACATTCGCATTTGGAAGGATCTTCATTACGGCTTGAACCAAGCGTTCCAAATCAGCCAACAAAGTAGGGGCACTGACGTTGCCCAAATGGAAAGCACCATAGTGCAAAACTACCACATGCGGACTGTTCATCGTGGCCATATCCGCACAAACTTGTACAATTCCCTGTACATTGCAATCAGGCACAGTGCTCTACACCACCTCCACTCCTTTCACATCAAAGTTCTTTGCAACATGCCTGCATTCAGCGTACTGCTGTAAACCATGCACAAACATTTCTCCGAGCACCAACACCCTGACTTTCTCCACTTCTGCCATCTTCACCACACACAGTCTTTTTCAACACAAATCCACAACCTCGACATCTGATTGGCTGATCCGTACAGTCTTCTTTCAATGTTGGATTTCCTGGAAAAACCCGGATGTACCACGCCCTGTCCACGAACAGCTGCGGTGTCCGCGGACGGCGTCCACTTTACTCTCTGTGCCATTCCCTCATTGCATACAGCTAAGCAATCACACAATACGAATAACGTCCTCAGAACACCCCCATTTTGTGAATTTTCGAACATTTCAGGACAATAATCATTTCATTATTCAACATATTAACATTACAAATATTATACTTTTATCTTGTACTCTGCACATAATGCTATCTTTCTCCATTAGTAGCTCAGTATACTACATAGAATCCCATAATACAATGCTATTTATATCAATGCATCGTTCAAAGCACTAATAACGGTATGATATTTATTGCAATATCCTTGACACTTTTTTCGGAACATTATAATAAAAAGCCCTAGTACACAAATTCCATGAAAAGTACATACACATGTGATGTCATCAGTGATTTCATCAATGACATTTGCGATGTCATCTTTGATGTCCTGGGTGTTAGTCTTAGCAGTGCATGGTGGTGGCGCGAGTTATTTTTCATAGCTTACCATAACTTGCTATTTTCAGGGGTCTTTCGGCTGTACTTAGAACCATAACGTCCTTTAAACAAACTTTTTTTAATATCACGCAAACAATATACAAACATGGCGTGCAAAAACCAACTTCTACAGATGGCTTTACACAGAATGTTGCAAAGTAAGAATTTATGCTCGTTCACAGTGAAGGTCAGCTGCTTCCATTTTTTTCTCGGGCCCCGGAGAGGCTCACGAAGCAGACTATAAGGTTGTATTGTGTTTTGACCTTGACAGACAGAGATTGTGATGAAAGACTTCTCTTGAAGGAGTGTTGCTAAAACGTAAGAGAAGATAAAGATGAAATTTCTGAAATGAAACCACTTTTATATATTATATCACTATGCGAAAGATCGTTGGCACACACGGAGTCTATTTTGGGACTGCACCACTCGTAGATAATGGAAATTGCAATTGTACTGTAACTCTTTAGATTACTTTATACCAAATATAATTACAATAGCGTAGCATTAAAGACCGCTGAAATTGAACTTGTTCGTTGAAAGTGGCATAATGTTTTCTACCGCGCACTATCACCGCCGAATTGATCCCCTGTCGTTTAGAGGGCTCTGAAAAAGGCAGACGACACAGGGTGGGTTAATAGAAATAATTTAACCGGTCTATAGGCAGTCAAGCGCTCTACTCACTGTGCCACTTCACTGTAGCCTGTCAAGTGGCACAGCGAGTACAGCGCTCGCTTTGACATCCGTGCACAGCTTGCTAACGCAAGTTTGAATACCGGAAAGGTGAAACTCAGCCTTTCATCCTTCCGTGGTCGATAAATGAGCACCACACACCGTGGTTAATAATAAGCACCGCTTACATACCTCACGGTTCTTAGCGCTATATGAATGGGAAAATATTATTATTTTATTATTAACATACTCTGTTGCACTATCTTCGATAGCAAATAGTTTCACGCCCTAATACATAAAATGATGATTTTTAATGAAGATCGGCTGGTGAGACTAATTTATGTTTTTTAAAACAGGTACGTGGCCCCATTTTGTCTATGTCACGATTTACAGACTCCAGCGGATGGGGTCTTCAACTGCCAGGTGCAAGTCCAAATATGCAACTTCATGACCCTCACCATTTTATGGGACAATCGCCAAGGACCAATATGCCCTTACGCAGTACTAGCGGCTACAAACAACATACCAACCAATAGAGTGGTCTAATGGCTCGTTGTTGGAGAAACCTTCCGATTATCAGAGCGACTATTTACTGCTTTTATCATAAACCAACAGCCTATCTACCGCAAAGGAACAACGCGTGGCTCCAAATAAACTTTTCCTGATCGACAGCAGAGACAATAGCAAATCGCTGAATATTCACTAAACATTTCATGTGAAATAAATGTACTTTACCAAATGTACAATCCTGCTCTTTACTTTTAAACCACAGTTTCATATTCCGAATTGTGGCGCACTGAGTTGTAAGCTGATCTAACACTCTCTGTACCGCAAAGGAACATCGCGTGTCTCAACATGAACTTTTGCGGATCGACAACAAAGACAAATGCAAATTGCTGAATATTCTCTAAACATTTGATGTCAAATAAATGTACTTTACAACATTTACAATCTTGCTCTTTGCTTTTAAATCACAGTTTCATATTCCGAATTGTGGCGCGCTGTGTTGTGACATAATGTGTGTTGTCTTCCGGGTTCTGTGTAAAGTCGCGTAGTACTGGAGACGACTGGGCGCGTTTGATTACGCACCCTGTAATGTCACGGAGAGAGGCAGGGAATATGAATGCTTTGATAATATCAGGCTTAGGGGCGGGAGATATGATTTAGTGTTGCAAAAGCAAGTCAGCCAGGTCAATAGCGCCAGTCATAGGATTATCACATAATGTCGGCGCACACCAGCCGGATTTATCGTTTCTTTAGTGGACAAAAAGTCGGTTGACGCCCCTAGGAAATTGTACTATTAGCGAACCAAAGGAGTGCTTTTAAAACACTTTCACCCTGACAATGAACAATACAAACAACGTTCTCAGAACACCCCCATTTTGTGTAATTGCAACCATTTCGGGACACTGCGAGTGTTCTTGGAACACATTCAACTAGACAGATTACAATACGGACAGCATCCTGCGGACACCCCTAGTTTGTATATTTACGAACAATTAAGTACACCGCGAGTGTTCATAGCTCATTTTTACCTTCCTTGCGAACAAAAATGACACATACTCCGTCCTCTAAACACCCCACCATTTAGTTTATTTACAAAATGTCAGAACAGCCGTGTTCTCCGCAGACAAATCGAACGCAACAAAAAGGTCTAGCAAATAAAAAAACAAAACATTGAACCTATCTCATACTCCCCCACCCTCCCCAAACACTCTTACACACCAACACACGGCACTAAATACAATTTTTTATCCATGTTTCACTGCGCTGTACGCGGTCGACTGCGAATACAAGATGGCGGGCGCCACAGAAAATCTGACGCACTCCACGCCCCTCGCCGTCCAATCAGCGAACACGTCGCATGTCCGCGGACATGACGCAAGCCCATGGGCCAATCGGGGTGCTGTCCGCGGAGCGAACAGGGAAGTCCGTCCGCGAAGCGAACGCAGATATCACTAATTTTTTTGCCTTACATTTTGGTAATTTTTAAAAAACTACTGGACAGATTTACACCAAATTTACAAAAGCACGCTTTTGGGACCAGGCCGCCGCTCCTGCAGCAAATTTGGTGTAAATCCGTCCAGCGGTTCGGGCTGTAGTCATGCGCAAAGTTTTTTCCCATTCAGTCTATGGGAAAAAAAAAAGTTTTGGGACCCCCCCTATAACTTTTCCCCCCCTGGACGAATCCTCACCAAACTTTGCAAAAAAATTCAGAGTGACCCAACTACTTTTTTTGGTGAGGATCCGTCCAGGGAGAGCGAAGTTATAAGCCGCCCAAAAAGTGCTCTTCCTATGGAAACAGCAACTTAACCACAACTACAATATATATATATATATATATATATTTTTTTTTTAAATGTAAGCTCCTGGCCTTTTCCAAGGTGCCATGTGGCTCTTTGTTTCTGGAGTGGATGGCTTTCTTGTTCAGGCCTGTTAAAAAAACAGGGGGGTCTTGAAGTGTTGCACTTTAAGCAGTGACCCTAAATAAGAAAGAATAGGAATAACACATCATTTGTCTTTCTGAAATCCTATACAATTATCGATAGACTCATTAAAGGTTTATTTCAGGCACACTTCAGGGGGTGAGACACTGATTTAGTCTGTTCTTAAACACTACAACTCAGCCTTTCATCCTTCTGAGGTTGATAAATGAGTACCAACACAGGTTGGGTGACATGGTATGTATATGTTTTGTATATAAAGCCCTTAAGCGTAAGTGTTATATATAAACACATCATTATAATTTGGCCTTGGATGTCTGCTTGCATTCACAGTATTTTGGTAATATGTGCCTGTTCACACTGATATTAACGATGCATATGGTGATCCATTCTTGTAAGGAATGAATGTCACATTTTAGTGATATCATAACCATATTTTTCGTAGTGGGTTTAGGAACAATGCTATGTGATGCCACTTCCCGTTTTGTCAAGGGCTGAAAGGTCGTGTTTCACTGCTTCCTGTGATGTCACTCTGGGCTGGTGGTCAAATTACATCACTTCCTGTGATGTCACTAGAGGTCAACGGTTCTATGATGTCACTTCCAATACCCCTGGCCTTTTGGTGAAATTACATCCCTGTCGCAAACTATGAAGTGCTAGAGTTGCGGGAAACAAGGAGAAATATCCTTGCTGCCATACATTCCCCGTGGGCCGGCAGGATAGCTCAGGGGCACCGTGATGATCTTGAAAACAAAACTGTGATGAACAGCTCAGTTCGATACCCGGTATCGTGCATAGAGGCTGATCTCTGGCATGTAGCGCGATATAAGAAATCAATTTTATTTTTGTCTCAAAGGAGCAAATGGTTTCACGACTGCATCAGATTTCCATGAAGGTGAAAAGCAAATGTATTCCTATGGAATCCACATCTTTTAAGCACCAGCTAAAAGCAGGCAGATTCCATAGGAATCCATTTTAAATGCTGTCTACCATCCTTGACTCAGCTTCTTGTTGCAGGATACTTGGCTCCTTATCCCTTGTTCAGTGTGAACTCAGGAGATCGCCATGGTAGTGGTTTTTCCAGCCTCCTCTTATCCAAAGTTCCCTTCGCGCCAAAACGGAGAGGACCCAATGGGAGATCTGCTCACAAACACTCACACCATATGTGGACCTATCACGGACCACGGTGGTCCCAGGCATTCAGGACACTCTAGACTTTCTGGCACCCAGGATGTGTATTGGGACCAGACATCCCAGCCCACATCCTGGGGGCACACACAAGGCATGCAGAAGCCCGCGAAAGCGTTTGTGTTTCGCGGGAAAGTGCATGACCAAATAAGGACTGCCCCGGGTCGGCTCGACCTGGGGGAAGGTGAAGGGGCAAGATGGTCAGCGGACAGGACAAAGAACCTCGTGGCATGGCCATTTTGGGAGCCAGGCCACCTATTCGTGCCAAACGCGGTAAGCGCAGATACATGGCAAAAAAGGGTTCAAAACACAAGAGAAACCCATCCGTGACACACTTGCACACTTGCACAGTTCATAATAAGTCCAGCGAGAGTTTCTAGGGCCTTTGGAATGACTAGAGACCCAAGAGCGCGGTAATGTAAATTACGGTGCACTCTTGTTTCATGTTGCACAAAAGCTGCAACATGAGGAAAGGACTAAGGGAAACAAAGTCTCCCAGTACTGATTGTCTTAAGGGCATGTCAGTTTCCCCATAAGAATTGAGCGAAAGCCAAGAGGAGTGCTGCGGAAGGCTGCGCTTCTCTGGCAAAGTCTAGATCAGGGTGTAAAACAACAGCAAAAAGTTTTGGGGGTTGCCACATGGAGGGAAAATTACATACAATTATGAAATCTTTCCTAACAGTCCCCACCACGCAATTATCACTTCTTACAAATTTACCCCAACGTGCTTTCTTTTCATATAGTAGCTGCCAGCAGCTGTCATGCGGTGGTGACAAGGCATGTTGCTAATGAGGTACAATCAAACTTAATTATTCTTGTTAGGGAGGTTGGGTGATAATTACCAAAGAGCATGTTAATGCAGCGCAGTAACACAGTGCCTGAAGATTTTACAATCATAACAACTGAACACAGAAAGAACATGAATTGTACCTAGGCATTTTAACAAAGGGTATTATTACGCTCTAAATGAAGTGCCCTAAATATCAAAACAGTTTGTGAACGCGTGCATTTCTTGCACAGGCGTGATACAAATGTGGGATACTGAAAAAGAATTTACGAAATGATATGCACCAGTTCGACTTGTGGATTAGATTTATGGCAAGAATCACTCAAGGCTGACACTTTGCAGATACTTACAAAATATTTTCCACATCTTTTCTTTAACATGAAAGCTTTCATGAATGAGGCACGTCGAACTTTAGGGTTAAAGTGCCTTCTAACCTTAATAACGGTTTTGTATTTGTAACGCCAGAATATATTCATACTTTCACACTGTATCATTAGGCTATACCATTCACCTGGACGATTTTTGGTCGCAATGTTCACACAAATGCACAAATAATGTCTGATCTTTCACTGTGGTTAGCTGTTTGGAAACAAAGGGACTAATTCATAGAAAAACTGCTAAGTCCCTGCAAACTACTTAGCACCATAAACATCATTGCTCATGCTTGCGCATGCGGAATTTTTTCACAGTCTGTGGATTCATGGATTCTAAGTGACACCACCCAGTATGCCCACTCACATTTGCCCCAAACCCCAGGCAGCCCCCTCAAGTCCTGACACCACCCACAACTCCACTCACCTCGGCTCCATATACCCCCAGGTAGCGCCCTCAAGTCCCGATACCACCCAGCCCTCCTTGCCTCTGGCCGAACCCCCAGGCAGCCCCCTCAAGTCCTCACACCACCCACCACCCTCACATCCCACTACCCCACTCACCTCCATCAATTTCCACTGGCAGCCCCTTGCCAGTCCGACCTCCTCCCACTCCCCCCACTCACCTCTGTCCATCACTCCAGGCAGCCCCCTGCCAGCCTGTCCTACACCAGTACCCACACACACCTCTGTCCATCATCCCGCAGCCTCCTGACAGCCTGCATCCCTACCAGTCCAATGTGGAGCTTTAACTTACCTCAACTCCTCTGGCCTGCCTCCACCATGAAGTATAGCTGCCACATATCCTCCACCAACATACTCAACTGGAAGCAGTGCTGTTGAATCCAGGCCTGGAGCATCTTCCATTACTCCCTGGTAGACCACACCCAGCTGCACCTCAACAGGACAGCAAATTTATAGTGCCTTTGTGCCATTGCAATGGCCTCAAACCACTGTAGGGTGCCAAAGCCCCTTCCAGTGACCAAAGCAGAGTAGGCTTCTGTTTGGGTTATGTGAAGCTGGTCAAAGAGTGTGCGATTCAGGGAGACACCAAATGTGTGCTGCTAGACTGAACCACCAATCATGGAACTCCACTGCATTCCAGTGGCAGAGTTGATGCATGAAATGAGAGCAGGTAGTGGGTGATTGCAGATTTGTACGGGGGGGTGGCCGTAACATTGGAGTGACACCCCAATCTACCATCCACTGCACAAGTGACGAGTTTAGCCCACCCATCCACAGCGATGCCACATCTCACTACAACACCCACAATGCCAAACACCCTACCAGTGAATGAATCGTGGGCACATATACATTGGCAAGCAAGTGCCAAAGGAACATCTAAAGATCAGTTGAGCAAAAAGGAACCCAGCGTACAATAAAATTAACCCCCTGTAGCAAATGACCAGAGGTGAATGAGCTGTCATCACATACAACAAGCAAGTAAAACATGTTGAACATTTGGAAATACACATGAATAAGTGAGTACCCATCCACAATGAGAGACACCAAACACCATCAACAGAGCCATCCATGTATGCACACCATTACACACACACTGACAATGTCACTCCACCAACACCAACACCAACACACTGTCAACATGCAGTGCCCCTGCACAAGGTATGGCATCAGAGAAACAAACATAGTCCACTACAACTGTTTGGTGTTGCCACTGCTACATGTGAAACCCATGTGCACATGTCCAAATCAATGCAAAGAAAGCCACCATGTCAAACAACAACAACACAGAACATCAACAAACACACAATAACAAATCCAGCAGTGGAGTACAAACCCAACCATGGCATATGGCTATCACACACACACAACCACACCATGTACAGAATTGTTCTGCCTGGCCCTACAAGTGCTGGCCTTGCCTAGCCACTCTCACAGCAGACCTGCCTGTAGTAACACACCTGCTCTGGTGCCTCAGTACCAGCACAGAGGATCCCCTCAAGCCCCCATGCCACACGTCCATCACACAGGGAAACACCTACCACAGACTACAATGCATGCATTGAGTGGGGTTCTTGGACTTGGCTGCTGACAAATGTGGCACCTAGCTGGGCAAGCTGTGACTCAGGTGGGCCAAGCTCTTCCACATGTGCAGTTGTGCCTGGATGAAGGAACTGGCCAAACCAACAGATGGACATGGGGCCACGAGGCATGGCCACACATAAGGACACCATCCACGGTCCAGGTTAAGCCACAGACACTGTGCCAGTGTCTGCTAGTGGCATGACACTGTATCTGGGGTCAGCTCCATCAAAATGGCTGGTTCCCCATGTGTGTTGCTGGGATGTGGGTCACATTACCCCATATTCTCTGTGTTCGCTGTTGGATGTAAAACTAGCACTGCACACTGTGGACGTACCACTACACTCAGGGAGGCAGAGGCACTCCTAGACATGTTATGATGACCCACTCAAGTATCTTGGTTTAATGTAGCAGTCTACCACATCTCACATGAGTGTGCATCCATGTAACCGTAGCCCAGATTGCTGGGCTTAGGATGAGCATCATACCCTCGTGCCTGTCTGTGTGACCTCTGTGTCAGTCAATGGCACAATGCTGTAGGTTGAGGTGTTGTGTTGGTCACTCATGTGCCAACGATCAATCTGGATGGTGGGAGGGAGAGCCCAAGCGCCAATCTTGTGAGAAGGGGGTGGCTGCTTTACATGCCCACCCCACCGGTGTGGGGAAGGGTAATTTGCCACCCGGTGGAACTGTCATCACCCTAGATTGCATTTGAAAAATTAGTTTGAGTGGTGCAAGGGCATGGCTCTTGTGGGCCCATAATCACTGTGTGTGTTGTTCAGGCCCTGTGATCAGTCCACCATCCTTGCACTGTCACATGACCACTGGGTTAATGCTGCACTCCCATGCCTCTGAACTGCTTGGAGGGGAGGGACCCCCATGTAAGGGTGCATTCCTAGAGGGTAGCATGCTCCCGAGTCAACACTGTCCCAACACTGGTGGCATGTTAATGCCTGGCTCAACGTCCATGGCTGGACAAGCAGTCCAGCACAAGTTGATCCAAGTGTGCCAAATGAACCTGTGGATTACAGGGAGCCAGACGGACAGGCTTCCCTGCCACAGTGGTGCAAGTCATCTGAGGTTGTATCATCAGCCAGGCACCCTGCAGGGCTGCTAATGAACCTGTACACACAGAAGAGCATCCCCAGAAGCAAAAGCTCTGTTTTCACTTTGCGTGTTGCACAGCCCTCGTACAACTTGCATATGCGTATTTCCTGGGTGTGTTTGCAAGTACCAAGTGGAGGGCAGACAGGACACTTACACAAAGTCATCAGTAAGCCAGAGGAAGGCAACTATGGCTATGTGTCAACTGTGCATCCTGGGTGGAGGAGGTTGTTTGGAAAAGAGGGTAATGACTCCTCATAGACACAACAGAACTACATTCTAGATGGGAGCCCATCTGGACCACTGGAGCCGGCCAGCCCTCTGGACCTACCATGTATAACCCATGTCCACCATCAGACGACCGGGCATGGAGAGTGGACAACCGGCAAATCAAAGGACCATGATAGGCACAGCCCATGGCCCTGACCTCTTGGAAAGGACCACTCCCTGTCTTCCTGCAACATGGCCCTGTAAGGCGGAACACAGGGGTAGAAGGGTGGGCAGTGTGCACCTTGTTAGGGGTGACAAACACTAAATGCATGGGAGCATTGCAGGTCCGAGCTACCTCCCTTGACAAATAGAGTGCTCTGCTGGTCACACCATAGCTGGAAAGCCACACATTTCATGCAGCACCCCTCGAGCCAGCCCTGAATTGATCATGCAAAGCATGGCCATGTGAGTGGGTGGAATGGTCTTATGACACCTGCTTGGGCACTTTTACATCCAATTGCATGTAGCAACATGTACCGATTTCAGTTTGAGCAGAAAGCATGCAACGCGTACAGGCACCCATTGCTGAGGTACAAGCACTTATGGTGTTGCCCCCAGCCCAAACTAATGTTATGATCCCACATGATCAGTCTCAGCTGCTGAGTAATGATGATGCAATCTTCAATAGCAAATGTGTGACCCATAGAGGTCTTGTGCATGTTTGTCCCTCTCATGCCCCGAACATCACAATCTGTCATCTGTACCTATATGAGTACATGTAGTCATCGACATACAATGCATGCGCACAAGTGCACCAACTCATCGAAAACTGACAGTGCACATTCCTACACTGATGTCTGGCATCACATACCCACACCATCAGTATGAGGCTGCATTCTGGAGTAGAACAGTGGAGCACACATGATATGTAAATGCATAACGCACATACACTGTAGAGCAGTGCACCACATGGGTTCTCACCAGCAGCTTCCAGACATGACTGCCACTCAAGGACCTGGTAGTGGAGCACTGGGTAAAACCTCTGCAGTACCATGGGCTAAAGTGGTGTCATCCGATGGCAGCCCACACAGTGTACCTCCACGGTGGCACCTGCATCGAGGGCTGCCTTTGCCTTCGCCTTCTTGCGCCTTTGGTGTTTCAGGTCAACCCAGGGCTTCTTTACTGTGTACATGGAATGGACTGCCAACCCTCCACATTGATGGTAGCCATGATGTCCTCCCAGATTCTCTTACGTCCGTTCTTCCCGAGCTGAGTTGCACAGGGCATCGAAGTTGGTCAGGAACAGATCCACCAGGATGCCAGCTTTGTTGGAGGTGAAGTTGGAAGCCCTCTGCCTTGCCGGGTGTGCCGGTCTATGGAGTGGAGGATTGGCCAGACATGGCAACCCCGAGGCAGCTGTGGGGCAGCTGGTTCCTTATGATGTGCTGTGGAGTGGTGGTGGTGGAGAAACAGAGAGGTGGAATTTCCTTGTCGGCAGTAGAGGTTGTCACAGTGCCTCATAGCTGAGCCACAGGAGAACAGGCAAAGGGGGAACAACAGGCACTCCAAGACAGTGCTGTTGGGCGGCAGAAACTCACAAACATTAGGCAGCATCAGATGGTGGGGTTTGGAGGCAATACATTTGGGAGGAGGCAACATAAATGGCACGGAGGCAGGAAGAAAAGGATCTGTGTCATCTGACTCACGAGGCAGCATGGAGATGAGATTAAAGGGCCTTGGCATGTAAATTACATGCTATGCCTTGCACACAGCACGCCTACGCACACACAGCGGTGACAGCAATATTTAAGGGGTGTGACGTGCATCACTGGGTGTACGAAGACGGAGGACGAACTATTGCTGACACGCATTTGGGGGTTCTTCGCAAGCAGTTGCCTTCACATAACACGTACCAAATATTTAGTTTTGGGAGGGCCTTTACGCATTGCGTGCTGTATTTTTTGTTTTGGGAGTGCCACTATGGCTTGCGTATTGCTTTTCTGGGTTTGGCTAGCCCATTCGGTATCGTATATGCATGTTTGGCTTTTGGAGGCCCTCTACATATTGTGTAACGCTTTTTGGGGTGTGGGGTGCTTATACCATATTGTGTATGCATTTATTGATTTTGCAAGGCTTTCTGAATATCGCATAACACTTTTCCTGCTTTTTTGGAGGTTTTCTGTACTACATTGTTTTCTTTTTGGAGAATTTCTGAGTATTGCGTACCGCTTTATTGGTTCTTGGAGGCTGGTCGAGTATTGTCTACCATCTGGATGAGGACATGGTCGCAGGCCTAGAGGTGGTCCAGCACCACCAAGGGCGATTAGGGCCAAGAGGGGACACCCTGCAGAGCAGGAAGAGGCACCACCACATGATCAGGCAGAAGTAAAGGAGAAGGGGCCACTGAGGAAGAAGTGCTTCAACAATGAGGAGCATGAAATCCTGACGGCATATGTGCAGGAACACAATGGGGAACTCTCCTACTTGGCTGGCAGAAGCCGTTCTCCTGCACAGCGTATAAGGATGTGGCTGGAGGTCATGGGCCACATAAATGCCTTTGGTGTGGAGAGGCCCACTGCTAAAGAGGTCTACAAGCAGATAGGTGACCTCCTTCGAAGGACCAAGGACAAAGTCAGTGTCAACCTGGCTTCTGCCCAGTCCACTGGAGGGGGGGCACCAGAAGGAGAGGAGCTGACTCCATTCCAAGAAGTTGCAAGTGGACTGATTAGCAATGATCAGGTGCAAGGCGTGGGAGGCATGGATGCCTATGTGGACACATTTGGTTTCAATTGTGTGTGTCGTATGTGTTGTCAATGTTGCATGACATGCTCCACCTGTATCTATTGGTGTACAGTTGACTGCTGTTGTTAGCCATCCATGGGCACTGCATGATTGCCACCATGTTCAGGAAGGAGGTTGTGTGGTTTACGTACATGTTACATGTTGGTGTCACAGTACACAGCACTGTCTGCTGGCTTTCACTGCTGTGCCTGTACATACATGAGTTCCAATAGCATGCAACACGCATATCATTGTACAAATTAACAGTGTCATGCATGCGTATTGTCTACTGGGGGAGATAATAATGACTCACGTAGACTCACAGCAATGTGTGTATGATGTCACTGTCATCCATTCCCTGGCTCTGGCTGCCGGTGGACATGGATGAGCAACAAACTCTATGCATAGATGCATGAGGCCGTCTTCCATACAGAATGAGATGTGGATGGCCAATAGTTGTTTCACTGTGGTACATTCCACATATGGAGTGTCAATGGATCAGTGGCCCAGCAGATGTTTCTTGGTCAGTTCCATATTGCAGTCTCCTCACACGTGGTTGTGAGGCATGTGATCATGACCAACCACATATCTTGCGTGGGGCTATGTTGCAATGGTGGTTGGAGAGATCATGGCAACACATATGCCTGCATTGAGTTTTGAGTCAGCAGATGTACAGGTCACACTTCCACATTTTGCAATAAGAAAATATCAGAGTGGAGTATGGGTTCACTGATGACGCAGAGACCTCCATCCTTCCAATGATGTGAATTACTGCCAATCATGTCAGTGTGTATGTGTGTACTCTTGATCCCACGAAACATGACATGTCACACAGTCTAATATGCCCAGCCATGATCAAATAGGTCACTGAAAGAACTTCATCTGTGCCATGCAGGTCACAGTGTGCTCAGCCACAATGTGTGGTGTATGTGTGTCCAGCCATTTTGTGCCTGTATGCATTGTAAAGCACATATGCATGTACTGCCAGGTGCTCATGCCTCGTAACTTTGTTCTCCGTTTTGTGCAGGTGATGATGCAACAGAGGAAGAGGTGGAGGAAGAAAATAAGGCGGTTCCGTCTGTGGGAGGGGAAGGAGTCTTTTCTCTCCTTGAAGGTGCTCAGATTTCTAAAGGAGATTCAGACATCTATAGCGAGTTGAATGTCCTGAGATTCTCTTTTTTTTTCTTCATTGTGAAATTATCTGTAAAAGTGCCAGGGTATTTGTGTTTTAAATGTGGCGTATTTTAATTGAATTTAGGGAAGTAGGTACCATATTGGATGAGATAGATATTTTTCTTTCCTATCTTTCATCCTTTTGTCACTCATCTTTTCCCTTTTCATTTAAATCTTTGATGATTGCGAGAATTGTATTTGATTTGTATAATTTATGTAATAATTGTTTACTGTTTGTGAAAAGTCAAACTTAGACTAATACACAATAGAAAAAAAAAGAAAAGGAGGCGGTCACACGACAGACCACCAGTGAAGGCCGGGGTGTCGTGCCCCATGAGAATCCACAGGTGCTTCAACCACTCCTCTGTAGGGTTGTGGGCTCTTTGGACTCTTCATACTCTTCATAGTCTTCAAATGCAGATTTTGAAACAGATGTGGAGGAGACACTGAGGGACATGGAGGGTACCCCAATGGGCAGTGCGGATGGTGCAGTTGAGTCCAAGGAGGTGAGCCAGGAGTAACGGGTCTGGTCAGTGGGAAACCCTGTGTCTATGGTGGTTATGACGGCAAGACGCCTCACTTTAGTGGGAATCAACACCAGGGCCTGATCTCCAAGGCAAGGTTTCAGACCTGCAGCGAAGGACAGGGGTCACACTGCGATGGGCCTGGACCCCGCATCCCACCGCCATCGGCCCGCACACATGGTGGCTATGTGCATGACAGACAGTCGCAGTGGGAGCATCAGAAGCTTTGTGTGACCATCTAACATGACATGGTTATGCATCAGATGGCCGAGGACATCCATTACATGGCAGAGAACATCTCCTCACCAGCTGGAATGGATGCACAGCAGTGGTTGATGGACAGCCTGACGAGGACACTGCATGCAGAGATGCAGTCCTCAAGGCTTTCACACAAACTGGGGGTGGAGTCCAACATCAAAAGCCAGCCGGCTGATCTGGTGTCTCTGTGGGATTCCCTACATCGAGATGCAGTGGCACAGAGGAAAAGCCTGCAGCTAGCGATGTTGGCGTCTCGGGACTCCCATTGCCGTGAGATGGAGAGCGTGAGGACTTCACTGCTTGATGAGCTTTTGGCTACAAGGAGCCACCTCCTCCAGGAGATGGATCCCTTGAGGCAGACTCTTTCCCAGCAGTCTGATATATCATGAGTGAGTGTATATGCAGAAGCTGTGGCCACTTGGGAGGAAGTCCATCATGACCACTCCGTCATTGAGTTAATCATGCATGCATCTGTGTCATGAGTGGCCCTAGCCAATGAAGACCAGGATTTGGCACTGCATGGACAGGATGCTCCACCCCCACCCCCATCACCACCTGAGGAACCACCACAGGGTGGCAGTCTCAAACCACCCACGCAAGCTCAACCACCTGTGCCCTGATGTCCATGAACCCATGGAGGGGGTATGAGATTTATGTTTTCCTGTGGAGTATTTTCAGTTCACTTATATGAGCATACCCCTCCTATTAAACACCCTCATTTTCCACTGGTGGACATATTTTTATTTTACCCCTGTACAAGATGGACACTTTTTCTTTTTTCACCTGGAGGTATGTGCCATTTCCCAATCGAAGTCTTCCTGATTGGAGGACTGGACATGCAGCCATGCACAGTGGAGTCAGCTGCCATGGTTTACTTGACTGCAACATCCTCACACATACAGGTACAGATTGCACTCTACACTGATGTAAACATGTGCAGTCTGCATGAAAGGCTCTTTTTGCTAGTACAATCCAATGTCCTATGTCATTACAGGTATCTTGCCTCATCCAATACCTGCACTCCGTGAGAGGTCCACCCTGCCCCCTTTCTCTACCCTAGTCCCCCATACTCTCTGCCAGACACTGGATCTCCATTACCCAATCCAGAGGCACAGTGTTAGGTGGAGGTTGTTGGGGAAACACAGCACAACCGCTCTGCCAGAAGGAAAGGTTGTGCACTGACAATCATGTTCATCATTCCTTCCCCACTGCTTATGTTCATCTGTTGTCCCTGCAAGTCTTTGGACTACACCCTATGATCTCTGCACCCTTCCTGAAAATGGCTCCTTCTGGCTGTGGGCCCTGATGGAGGGGGAAGCAACGGCTGGGGAGTGATGAGCTGTCCATTAACTAGTGTGTCCAACAGGGGGTAGGCAGGTGTAGCAGAGTCTAGAGTGGGGGTGCCATAGCCTTATATGTGTGGTGATTGAGGACCCGAGTCTCTTTCTGGGTTGCATGCATGATGTGTTGACCATGTGGGTTGGGAGATGTGAAGCTGAGATGTCCTCTTTATCAGGTGGCCTTTGTTTCCCAGTCTGCCCTTCACCCTCTCCCCTATTGTCCTCCTTCACCCTGAACCTGTGCTACTTTTCCATCAGTGTGCCTCCTGGTCTCCCTGCCCCTGATTCCTTCTTTTCCTCTGCTTCTGTCTCTGTCTTCCTCTCTACCCCCTTCTCTCAGCCATCATACACTCTAACAGCCCCCTTCTCTCCCCTCATCTCACCACCAGCAGTTCTACTCTTTGCTCCCCACTCTCACTCTCTCTCTGTTCCACAGCTGCACATTCTTCACCCTGCCTTCCCTCTCCTCTCTCCTCTGTCCCTTTTGCCCTCTTTCATCCTTCCCATCAACTCCCCTACTTGTCCTTTTCCCTCCCCAGCACTCCCACTCCTCCCTTGATGTCCCTCTCCCTCCCCTGCACCCAAGGGTACCCCACAGGTCCCCAGGCAACTTGACAGTGGATGTGCCCGACTTGTATGTCTGCCATCAATGCACCATCTTGTGCCTGTATGCCAAGGCAGACTAACCCCAGTGTCCAGAGTGCATAGCATACTCTGGTGGCAATTATTTTACTTCACTGCCAGTGATTACTGTTCTCCTGAGTTCAAATGTTGGTGTATTCATTGGTGCTCACACTCTCTGATGTGACTTTCCGGTAGTTTCCATATGGGGTACCCAGTTCATCGGTGCATGCAACTCACCCTCATTGTGTTGGTTGCTCCCTGGTCCAGAACTGTGGCTCTTTCTGGGGTACCCATATAGCCTTCCTCTTCCTGGCGTGACTCACACATTCATGGCAGCAGTTTTCGGAAATGGATTCCACCCACGTTGGGACTGTGTCAAGGGTATGCCTCCTTGTGTAGGCCCCCTTACAAGGGTGTCTCTCCATACAGGCAGGACAGAGGCTGAGGATCCTGGATGCTCACTACTGGCCAGTTCATAGTGGATGGGGTGGGTGTTGTTTGACCCAGTGGGGGCACTCTCGGCCATGCTGTTCAGACTTTACCACCGAGCATGTATGTACAGTACTTCAGAAAAAAACATTCTGTGGGGTACCAACCCACCCTGTCACCACACTGGTGTTGGCACATGGTGTGACCCCTCCCACTTTAATTTGTGCCTGAGGTTAGTCTCTCCCCTTCCACCACCACCCCCGGTGCAGCCTGGCCTGCTCTTGCACGTGTTTTTGAGCTGTCCACCCCCCAAGTTTTGGGGCTTTACATGCTCTCTTGCTTCTGTCTCACAGTAGTCCCTAAGTGCTTGCAGATTAGCCCAAGGCAAGTGCACGGCACACCCATTGCTACGCTCAGGCAGGTGAAGCTACTCTCAGTCAAACTGGCCCTATCACTGACTGCCTCAGTGAACATTCACCTGATCTACAGACCACCTGGCCCAATACACTCTTTCAAGGACAATGTTGCTCAACTCCTTTCAACTAACACCAAACCCAGCTCCCAAACCCTTCTCTTTGGCGACCTCAACTTAGGCTTTAGCGACCCTAAAGACAGCAATGGTCTTGCCCTCCTAAACACCATCTCTGCCCTAGGCTTCACGCACTGAATCAAAAACCCTAAACACATTAAAAGTCGCACACTCGATTGGCTAGCAGACCTTAATTGCGATACCGACCTAACGTCCAACACCCAATGTCCATGGTCTGACCCCCACATCATCACCTTCAACATTATCAAGAACTCAGGCTCCCACAACATCCCACAGGTGGCACCAGCTGCCTTATCCAGAAACAAATGTAACATCATAGCAAATAACATCCTACCACTCTTGCATCCAATCCTGGTACACGACAACGCAGGAACTAACAATCCATCCACTATGGTTGGTTTATACAACTGAACTGTACTCTCTGCCATTGACAAAATAGCTCCACACTCCTTGCGTAAAACTAAGCGAGTATCCCGTCTGAACTCATGGTACATGCTGAATCTAAAACCTTTGCGAAGTTCCAAGAGAACGGCTGAGGCCAACTGGAAAAAAAAACCAAATGAACTAAACAAAGCAAAATTTGCTAAGATAGCCAAAAACTACAAACAGGTTGCCCTGCAGACGAAAAGCACCATATACAACAAGAGAATAACAAATGCCAAATCAGGAATGAAGGAACTCTTTGCAATCCTAAAAGAACTAGAATCCCCAGTACCACCGCTAGAAACCTGCAACAAAGATGTAAACTGGTGCACCAGCATCCAACAGGCACTCTCCGATAAACTAATGCTCCTACAAAGAAAATCAAAATTAAAAAAAGCCTCTATTCAACCGAACCTACCACCTCAACAGACTCCCTCTCAAAAGGGTAATATCACTGTCCCACAATTCGAATTTACAGATGTCACCAACTCGGAAGTCCTAAAAATTGTCACTAGTCTCAAACCAACAAGGTGCCAAGGTGACCCTTGCCCGGCAGTGGTCATCAAAGACTGCGCGACCAATCTAACTCCCTTCATCACAAGTATTATCAATGCTACTTCTGAAAACAACATGGTCCCTACCAACCTTAAAAATGCATGGGTACTCCCCTTACTAAAAAAGCTTCCCTTTACCCCAACATACCCACAAACTATCACCCTACTACAACAGTGCCTTTCCTACTTAAGATACTAAATAGAGTAGCGTATCTCCAGATCCAAAACTACCTGGAAGCCAAAAACCTCCTTGGCCTTCGACAATCAGGCTTCCGACCAAGACATGGGACAGAAACAGCACTTCTGGACTTGAAAATCCAAATGAATGAGTTTAAAGATAATGGTAAATTAGCTCTGCTCCTCCTACTCAACTGGTCCGCAGCGTTTGATCTGGTCAATCATAACATACTCTGTAATCATCTATCTTCAGCGGCCCACTACTCAACGAAAGCTATTCAGTGGATAAATCCTTCCTTACAGACAGAATGATGAGCGTCTTCACACCTAATGCAGCAGCACAGCCAAGCCCGGTCACATGCAGTATACCCAAAGGCTCTTGTGTCTCACCTACACAGTATAATATCTTTACAAAACCCCTATTCGACCACATTGATGACTTGGGTGTCACCTACACTAATTATGCAGATGACACCTAAATCCTCATTCCTATCTCTGGCTCACATGAAATCGATTCAGCCTTTCTCAACGTCATCTACCAAATGATCCAAACCTGGATGGCCCAACACGGTTTATGTTTGAATGATGCAAAGACAGAACTTATCCTCCTAGGGTCACAACTCTGCCTCAACAAACTTGACAAATCCTTTAAGGCCTTCAATATAGACGGTAACATCATAAAGGTATCTAAAAAAGTAAAAACCTTAGGTATATACCTGGACTCAGCCCTGACCCATACCAAACAAGTTAATGCCACAACCTCAGCAGCAGCTTACATATCCAAGCTGATCAATGACAGTTACATCACTTTAGCCAGAGCAATCATCCTGTCCAGATTGGACTATTGCAATGCCTTCTACGATGGCACTAAGAAGCACAATATAAAAAAAAGCTACAGGTGATGCAAAATAATGTCCTCAGAGTAGCTCTATATATACCCAAAAACACCCATATCTCCACGACAAGAAGAAATCCCCATTGGCTTCCGGTGCAAGAGTGTATAGTCTTTAAAACTCTCACCCTGTCACACAAATGCCTTCACAAGGCAGCTCCTACTTACCTAGAAGACAAAGTTGTGAGATCCCAAACTATTAGGCCCACACGCTCTGCACATATGCACCAACTCTTCATACCGAGATTCAAACTACAGAAAGCTATAGGCAGTAGCTTCCCTGTAATAGCAGCTAGACTCTGGAATACTCAACAGTCAAACTAAGGTCTGAAGATTTCTTCTGGACCTTTCCGAAAGCATCTGAAAACCTGCCTCTTCACACAAGAAATACAGAACTAAGTCATGCTCAGCAATTAATAACCTAGCTACACCTGCAATACCCCATGTGAAGATTACGTTACAGCCTGGCTCGTTATAGCATATTATCTGTCATGTTCAGGCGCTAATATGCAATCATTGTCTTAATCATTATCATGTACATGTGTAACTATGCAACTACTGCTCTTGGGCAAATATGCAACCATTGTTTTAATTCTTATCATGTACTTGTGTAACTATGCAAATACTGTATTTACTGTTGTCTGCCTCTGTAAGAACAGGGCCTAGATGCCGCTGGGTTCAGAGCGCTATACAAATTACAAGATAAATAAATAAATAAATAAATAAATAAATAAATAAATAAATAAATACTATGAGTATACAGCCAGTGGCATTTGCGTGTCTCAATGAGTGAGCCATACAAAGTTTTGTACACATGGTTTGTACGGTGACACTGCAAATGGCTCATAGAGTAAGTGATATCCCCTTTGATTGCTGGCTCAGTTACGTTGATTTCCGTGGTGGATGTACAGTTAATACATGCCAGCAGACGCTGACCTCCTGGGATGCAGCATTGATAAAACCTAGTACAATATGGCATATCATGGCCGTTTCAGTGACTGTAGCTACGCTTGTTCAGTTTGCACATCCATGTGACAGCAAACATACATAGTGATATCTTGCACGTCAACTTCCTATGACTACCATGTACTCACAGGTAAGGGTGAAACATGTTTCAGTTCGAGTGATCATGAAAAACAGCCAACACATCCAAGGAAGGCAGTAGGCATGCGAATTGGCCAATCCCAATTTGGGGAGGTAGTGACTTTAATCAATGTCACTGAACGGCCTGTGAATGGAATGAGTTAAGTTCATATCCTTTAACAAGGAATTATTGGGAGGCAAGTCTAGTGGCAGCACCCATGGTGTGTCCAGGGCTACATGCATATGTTTCAGTTGCTGCACTTGTAATTGGCCCAAGTTGTATCTTGTGATGGGGCTGGTGGTCTTGCACAAGGCACACATATGCCTGACCCATCCGTGACTACTGTCACCATGTGAATGGTGGTCTTGCTGCCAAAGAGACCAGGAAGCAGACTTAGAGGTCAGTGGACTGGGAACATCTTTGTTGAGTTACACAATGCTCTTGTCGGTCTCCCAAGTGTGGATTCTTAAAGGGCAGTTGTTGCATGGCACTCAGAGGGCTTGGGGCACGTTGGTGGTGTAGTGGGTGGTGATGCAGTCACTCTGTGGTATTTTTCAGTGCGTTGACATGAGATAAGCAGGTCAAGCTGCATTGGCTGTGGGGAGAGACATGGAGATGGGAGCCTGGTGAGTCATTGCTTGCAGTTGTTGCAGGGCACTCAGGGGGGCACACATTGGTGGTGTGGTTGGTGGTGATGCTGTCACTGTGTGGGGTCGTTTTCAGTGCATTCACCTAAGGTGAGCAGGTCCAGCTGCATAGGGTGCCGGGGGAGACATGGAGATGGGAGGCTCATGAGCCATTTCTTGCAGTTGTTGCATGCCACTCAATTGGGCATACATTGGTGGTGTAGAATGCAGTGATGCTGTCTCTGTGTGGGATGTTTTTAAATGTTTTAGCCTGAGGTGAGTAGTTCCAGCTGCATTGGACGCAGGAGGAGACATGGAGATGGGAGGCCCATGAGCAATTTCTTGAAGTTGTTGCATGGCAATCAGCGGGGCACACATTTGTGGGTGGTGTGGTGGGTGGTGATGCTGTCACTGTGTGGGGTGTTTTTCAGTGTTTTGGCCTGAGGTGAGCAAGTCCAGCTGCATTGGGTGCAGAGGGAGACATGGAGATGGGAGGCTGTTGAGTCATTTCTTGCAGTTGTTGCAAGCGGGACCCAGGGCACAGTGTCATTGGATGCAGGGATGTGTTACCTGCTCTGGCCTTGTTTTTATCCTTTGTTCTGAGGCATTCTGCTGGGGGACATGGTTGCTGCTAACAGGGCTGTGGAATGCCTGCAAGCCACACCTCAGCAGCGTCGGCTGTTTCGAACACGTAGAGAGAATTGCATTGCTGAATGACTGGGGACAGCTGGAGCAGAGTCTCACGGGAAAAGAACTAAGCTGCGATGGGCATCTTTCTTGAAATGAACTTGCACTTTTCTCAGTCTATGTGACTATTTCTATGTAGATGTGGTTTATGAGCTGAATTGTTGTTAGGGAATTGAGTAGCCACTCCACCTGTATATTGGGGAAAGACAAGCCTAGGTTGGCCAGGGCATTCCTCACAAGTGTCTGTGCCTGCTTATATTCTATGCGGTGCCTTTCTACTTGTGTTCCCCTGTGTGTTGTTGGGTGTCTGGGTGCACACATGTTGGTGGTGATCATGTAGAAGTGATTACAGGTTTCATTGATTGTGATATGTGCTTTTGTTTGAGCGACAAGGATACTGTTGTTTCCGCTCTATGATTATGTCAGTGGTTTGTGCAGTTGATTTGAGGCTATGGACACACACACAGTTTGCCTTTCCCAGACACACACCATCTGGGTTTTGTAATGGGCGAGGTGATTTAGCCCAAATTCATCAATTAAGAGCATCAGGGATGTGGCTTCACTGTATGCACTCCAAAGGGGCTGCCTTTCATGTGAAGTATGTTTGCACGAGCTGGTCACATGCATCCTGTGCCTGTGTCCTTTGGCCTCGAAAGGGGATAGGTAATGCCTGTGGCTGAGGGTGATGTTCCTCCAGCAGATCTACTGGTATGCCATGTCATATGGCAACATTGTTCAGGACACAAAATGCCACAATGATCTTACATAGTACTGGTGGGGCATATAGCAATACACTGACAGAGTGGTCAAGGCGGCAGAAGCCTGACTTGAGTACCCTGAACATGTGCTCAACTATGCCCCTAGTGGCTATGTGTGTGCTGTGTTAATCCTTACCTCAGCTGGAATGGCAGGATTCCTGAATGGTGTGAGCAGGAATGGTGAGAGTGGGTAGGTACTATCCCCTGAAAATGTGGAAATGGTTGTTCTTAGCAATGATTTTAATGGTCTGTTATTCTGTGTGTCTTGTGACTGCTTGCATGTGCATGATAGTTGATACTCACCAACGAGACAGGTGTTGCCAAAGCCTCCCGATGCCAGGGCCTGATATTATAGTGGTGACCGGCGGTAAATTAAGCTTTCTTGTGTGCTTCCGGAGAAATTGGCATTCACATGCATGATGACACCCTTTGCATTGTAGATGACCTGTACATTGATTGAATGACAATGCTTGCGGTTGCGGTACATGTGCTCTGTCGATCGTGGGGGCTGTACCGCAACATGTGTGTAGTCAATGGCTCCTAGTACCTGTGGGAAGTGTGCTATGCCATAGAACTCCTGGCAGACTCACTGCCTTGCCTGCTGTGTGCATGGCATATATATGTGCCTTTGCAGAAGCAATATAATGCAGCACAAAACCTGGTGTAGACACTAGGATTGCGTGGCCTACAATATGCCCCCAACATGGCAGAGGTGTGGTGGAATGAGCCCGTAGCCAAAAAGAAGTAGGGCTGGCAGCACCTTCTCCAATGGTGTGAGTGCATGGAGCAGATGGTGGGTGATGTAAGGTTTTCCTCCCACTCCCTGACCAGGACTAGGATGACATGAGGAGGGAATCTGTACTTGCATACACCTCGTCATCTGGCATTCCAGAAAGCACTGTATGAGGATGGATATCCTGTCACTCACCATCCTCCTCCTCCTTCTTGTTCAGTTGCTAGCACTACAGCTGGATTCCTCCTTGGAGAGAAGCTTTAAAATGGAGCGCATTGCGTGCTTATATACGTCTCCCTTATGCTTTGTACGTTGCATCAAGTATCATGTGGCAGTATTGATATTGATATTGATATTTTATTTCTATTGCGCTCGGACAAAAATGTTTCAGAGCGTGACAAGGCAAGGGAGGGTAACAGGGGAGAACAAAACAGCGATCTTACTAGGCCCAGTGACGTTGAGAAGGTGCAAGTGCATGAGAGAGGGGGAGGGGAAAAGTACATGGAAGGGGGGAGAAGTGGAAAGTATGAAGCAAAGGAGAAACAGATAAATAATAATAAATAAATAAATAATATAGGCAACAAACAGTGGTAATGCAGCCAGCAATTTGCAAGTGCTAGGTTTAAGGCAGCAGACAGGGTAGGTCTGATAAGTGCAGGAAGAAAAATGGGGGGGCTGTATGGGTACAGATACAGACCCCAGTGCAAGGTGTGGCCCGGAGCCAGTGCGGGAGGGTGGCAGGATGAGCAGGTACCTGGGCCCGGAGGACAGAGGGTGGCCAGGTGCAGGGTGCGAAGAGATAATAGATCAGCAGGGGACAGGGGGAGCAAAGGCAGAAGAAAAGAGGAAGGTCTTGAGGTGTTTCCGGAACCGGAGATGGTTTTCCTCAAGTTTTAGAGTGGCAGGGAGGCTGTTCCAGAGGGAGGCCCCACCCGAAGACAGAGATCTACCCCCAGCTCGTTTCTTTGAAAAATGACTGACCCTGAGGGAGTTAGAGGTAGAGGAGCGAAGAGCTAGAGAGGGGAGGTATTTTCAGAGGGATAGCTGAAGGTATTTTGGACCCAGGCCTCAGAAAGCCTTGTGGACAATGCAAAGGGTTTTGAATGTAATCCTTGAATCCACTGGGAGCCAATGGAGAGATTCCAGAGCTGGAAAGATACGCTCCCAGGGCTTGAGACCAACGACAAGTCTTGCAGTCCTGTTCTGGATTAGTTGCAGAGGGCGGAGAGTAGAGGCAGGTAGATTTAGAAAGAAGCTGTTACAATAGTCCAAGTTAGAGAGAACCAGAGCTTGAGATACCATGAGCTTCTGGGGGGGGAAGGAGAGATAGGCAGAGTACCTCTGAGGAGGTGCAGTAGGAAGTTTGACTTTTTATTGACCTCAGAGATGTGGGCGGAGAAGGAAGGGTGGAGTCATAGATTGACCCCAAGGTTATTAGTGAGATCACAAGGTTTGTATGTGCTTTTTTGCTCTGGGAAGTTGTAATCCATGAATTAGTTATGTTTGCGCTTGACGGGCGTGTTATTTTTTCATGTGGTGCGGCCCTCAACAAACCTACGTTATTCCTCGTTCTTCCTCATTTCGCGCAGGGAATGGGGACTATGCATGTTTCTCCCCATATTTGTTCCTTTGCACTTGCCCTTCGTACGCTTTGTGTAGTGTTTCAAACAAAGCACGAAATATCACGCAAGGTAGGGAAGGACCAACGCAAAGTCTGATCCATGAATCCATCACATGATTTTTGCATGCCGCAAAGTGCACTTTTTCTGTGCAAAGTGCCTTTCCGGCACACACAACATTCTATGAATTAGGCCCAAGGTGTACTAAGGGGGACATCCTATCACTACCCTCCTCTCCAAAGGCACAACATTAGAGAATGTTAGGTTGAAACATCTCCTTAGAAAATGTATTATAAAATGCATGACATGAACAGCCCAGAGGCATTGCAACCAGCTACATAGAAAGTTGTTACCAGTTTGGTTTCCAGTGTTTCAAAAGGAGTCTTAATCGTAAAAAAGGAACATCTGAGGAAGGAATGAAAAGAATCATGTTGTAAACTTCTGATACTTTAATGAATTGGAGGCAGACAAGTGGCTCATATGTGGAAATCAATTACACAGCTTGAAAGGAGTTGGAAGCGTGTCAATTTGCATAGCACTTGTTCACCTCCTCCGCGTGGTAATTGTGCCTATTTGGATAAAGAGGGGCAAGTCACATTTGTGTGTGCATCTCAGATGGGAAGGGTACACACATTTGTGAACATACCCTTGCATTCCCGTGTCTGTTCAGAAAAAGTAGAAGGCGGATGTGCAACGCACAGAAGGATCTTTTCTCAAACGTATATCCATTACACAGGCACAGTGTACACGTGAAATTAGTAATTGTTTCCTGCGTTTTGCAATTCCTTATGGCAAGCCCTTTTAAAATGCACCCTCAGAATGGGAGGGCTGAGTCCTGTTGACACCAAGTAATCAGCATAATATTCTTCCATTTGCAATGTGGGGGAAACACACATGACCATTCCTCTGGGCTGACAACAAAGAAAGAAAAAAAATCAAAGAGCCACTCTATCTGACCTGAATGCTGATGTAGGTCTGAGAGCTACACACTGTCCATCTACCAGATACACAGCACATATTGGGCCTCATTCCGAGGTTGGAGGTAGCAATGGTGCTATTAGCACCATGGCTACCCCATGACCGCATACCGGGTCCGGGTTCCCTGAATGGGGAATTACCGGGCCATTCCAACCTTGGAGGACCCAGTATTTCCCCATTCAGGGAACCCATCTCCATTCCGATTCGAGCCCCCATAGGGCCCGTTGTTAGCTCCCTGGTCTCCTTGCGGGACCCGCTAAGGACGCCTGGTTTTACCAGGCACCCTTTGCGGGTCCCGCGAGGAGACCTCGTAATAGGGCGGCAAGGGGTTAACGGCGCCGGCACCATTACCGGCGCTGTTAACCCCTTACCGGCCACCTCGTAATGAGGCCCATTGTCTTTCTCCCAGCTTCCCATTCTTCTTTGAGAGATTCCTGAGGTTCTTTGTTGTGATAGGAAAAAACAGGTTCATGGCCCATGTGACCAGTCTTCCAGACCGATGTGGAAGGAAAACATAAATGCACCCTAGAGTCTGTCTTTTTGCAACTCTTCATCTGATAGCTTTGATAATGAGGCATATCCCCTATCTACCAGCGCAAGCAAGTTCCAAGCCACTCCCAGACTTTCTAATCTCCCACCAGGAACCCCACCAAGACAGTTCTTTTTCATCAACCAGATTAGCCAACCACTACTCTCTTGACTATCCCAAGTAAGCAGGCAACATGTTCACCGCCGGAGTGTACCACTTTGTGCACAGTGCACAGGGTTAATCTGTTTGTGTGGTTTCTCTTAGTGCCACAGCTCACTGCATATTAGAGTGCACATCTCACCAGAGTACATACATATAATAAGGAGCAGGGTTTCACGATCGCTACAATAGCCACTGCACTGCCAACCCAGTCCTTCCTTCCTTCCTTCCTTCCTTCCTTCCTTCCTTCCTTCCTTCCTTCCTTCCTTCCTTCCTTCCTTCCTTCCTTCCTTCCTTCCTTCCTTCCTTCCTTCCTTCCTTCCTTCCTTCCTTCCTTCCTTCCTTCCTTCCTTCCTTCCTTCCTTCCTTCCTTCCTTCCTTCCTTCCTTCCTTCCTTCCTTCCTTCCTTCCTTCCTTCCTTCCTTCCTTCCTTCCTTCCTTCCTTCCTTCCTTCCTTCCTTCCTTCCTTCCTTCCTTCCTTCCTTCCTTCCTTCCTTCCTTTCCTTCCTTTCCTTCCTTTCCTTCCTTTCCTTCCTTCCCTCCCTCCAGCAAGGCCCATTGGGGATGAAGGTCTAAATGTGCATGGAGGTACTCATGCACCTTTCCTCACATTTAGATCTCATTGGGCAGCATGATGGATGAGCTCTGGCTGCACCACACGTGTTGTAGCCAGAAAGTTCTGCCTGCTTCATGCTGCACACTGCGTTGTTGTAGGTGTCATCTGGAATTCGGACGAGGCCTGTAGGCAAGATAACAACATGTATTTGTGTGTGTGTGTGTGTGTGTGTATGAGTGCATGAAAGTGTTTAGTGTTTGTAAGTATATTTATAATTGAGTGTGTATATGTGTGTGCGTGTGTGAATGAGAAAGTGTCTATTGTATGTGTGCACAAGTGTGTGTGCGAGTGAGATCATATGACTGCCATAAGGGTGTACAGGTGAATGTGAGAGTGTAGGAATGATGTATGAATATACGTGTGCCAGTGAGAGGTCAGGCTTCATATTGTGGGTAAGGAGTAATTTGTGCAGCAGCAGCCATGATATTTCTTCTCACAGTGGCATTTTTTATTGGGCATCAAAGGGAAAGTATGCATGATGAGTGTTCTTTCATCACCGTACAGACCTTTTTGGTGAAGCCAGTCTGGACATGTTTTCTTATCATATAATTGCTGGCATTATGGGTGTGGCAAATATGTGTATGTTCATGTATGGGAATTGTGACATATACTGGTGTAGGACATGTACAGGTTTTTACATTGGAATATATTGTGGGGAAAGACGTCATAGAAATGAATGCACCTATTGGATTTTTTCATGTCTTACCCTAAAAACGGATTGTCTTTTTCCCCAATATTTAGCAGAAAATGTACTGTAAAATGCACCATTTGAACCCATAATTTTGCACTTTTTGCTTGAGGGGAAAAACCTGCCCCGAATCACTCTTGTTTTTTTTCACATTTCCCGAGATGCTCAGTTGCTCCAGCATAAATGTGGGAAAAATGTATGGCCCGGCCCGTTAAACAACCCAACAGCAGTCACTGTGCCCAGTGTCATACAATGTGTTGCTCATTTTGTGGACGCCCCTCCACTTTGCAGTTTGCCAGTCTTGAATTCAAAGGGAAAGGGTGGGAGATGGTATGAGGTGGAATTATGTTGTCAATGTGTTGAGTTTTACGCAGTGATGTGCTATGCAAACTTTTATAAATCAGATGCAGTATGGGAGGAGAATGCTATGAATGTTTATGCTCTTAAATATTGAGCTCACATAAATAATTAACTAATCTGTTGAGAAATCTGTTCAGTATCTGAACGAAAGAATACAATATACTTGGCATTTCAGTTGTGTGTAATAAAATAACTGTTTAAACCAGTACACAGCTGTTTCTGCTACAGTCTCATTTTGGCTCTTAGGATAGAGTCCTTGGGACTCTATGGTGAACATGGGATCATATGTTTGTGTCTGAGGGGATGCTTGATCAACAATTTGGAAAGTGTGGCTCATCATTCTGTAGCATATCTGAAAGTGAGATCACGGTGATGTGCCCTGTGCAAAAGGAGCCTTCCACCAACTCTGAAACCTAAAATCTCTCCCAGTTTCTGCGGAGGGAGTCCTCCTCAACAGTTGTAATTGATTCATATTTATGTCAACACATGCAGAATCCACCCACACACACACATGCACACACATACACACACTTAAAACAGACACACACATCCTACAATACCATTTTAGTACTCCTTTACAGCACTACTGTTTGTGAACTGCTAATCAAGAAACGTCTAATTCATCATGAAGCTATGCTATGCCCTATTATCACAAGCTGTGAACACCAACAAAAAATATTAAAGTGGTATACATGGTTTCTTAATTTATTTTTCAAAATATGAAATGTACTCTGATGTAAAGTGGTCTCAAATAGCATAATTCCTGCCATTTCTGCAGCCTCTTGTCACATGGTTCTGGAAGAGAAGTGGTAGGGGCTGGTAAGCCAAGTGACATGAGACTGATGTGCATGAATACATACTCAGGTGTTGATGGGTGCAGGCCGGAAGTATACGATTCCTGTGTGACTGTATTGTTCTAGGTGTCTTCTGCTGGTGACAAAATGAGTAAATGTATTACTAGAGGGGAAATCTCAGGTGTCAATATTCTGCTCTAGTTCAACCAAGTGTGTTCTGTGGGAGTAGAGGTTGTGGGGCGTCATGCAGGGAGATCTCCATGTTGGCATTAGTGAAGTTGTAAGAGGTGCTAGCAGGTGTCAGGCTGTAGAGTGCTTGGACTTTGGTATATGCAGTGAAAAGGTGACTCAGCTTTCACAGCACAAATCATAACACAAATACATATTTTTTTATTTACGTGTTTATGGCTTGATTTACAAACCTTTTACACGATTAAACAAACAAATGCTCAGTAAATGCCATATACAATATTTAAAACATAATATTTGCAGCATTTCAACTTCATGTTACAGAAATAAAATCACACAATCATATCATCACAGAGTCTAAACGTTAATCTGTTTCCAGAATGTTTCCCATATCTAGTATATGCCGCAGCTGTTATGACAAGTGACTCTGCGCCATACATTGCTTACCAAAAATGATCCGAGTCAAAGTCTGAGAACTTTTCATATGCTCTCCTGTGTTCTACTACCGGTGCCGGATATTCCGCCAGGATATGTCTAACAGTTGCAATACTGCGCGCGGCAGAGTCTATCCTCCGGTGGCATGCCCTTCCAGGCTCCAATATACTCCATTGCAGACAAGATTTTCAGTCTGAGATATACTATAAAACGTATAAACTGAGGGTTCCTCGTTTTAATTAAGTATCCCTCTGGTGAATCTAAAAATGCTCCCTGGGTTACAAATTATTTAAATCTCTGCTTCTCTGTAAGGTCAGATATACTCATCATAAGTGAGCCGGTCCGGAAATAAGGGGCCGGTAACAACGTTACTGGCACCTTTTCCGGACCGGCTCACTTTGGGTCTTGGGGTAGAGGTTGTGAACTAGTGGCAGACCTGACCTGCCGGTAGTTCAGGCCCCTGCCAGCAGATAAATCACTCAAGCACCAGCACCATTACTAACAGTGCCGGAACGGTGCTGGTGCTTAAGTGTTCCCATTCCCGTGCACTCCACGGGAATGGGAATTTACCGTTCCACCGCCACCGTAATTTCCCAGTATTACCGGGATATCAGGCGGCAGAAACGGTAAATCGCGGTTTCCGGTAGACCACCGGATTTGGCGGCCTACCAGCAACCTCCTCATGAGGACCTATGCCTGATCCCACTAACAATACAAATATGTAGTACTCCTTGGAAATCCTGTGTAAATATTAAAACAATTTACAGTAATACAATGGGGAAAAGCATACAGTGCTGACAAATACAAGCTCCCTCAAAGTTTGTTTCGTACAAAGTTTCAATCCTACAACTTATAATCACTTTATTATGGTGAAATAAGTAAAATGATTGCGTCAGGACAAAGCGTATCCTGTTACCCGTCAGGTACTGCACATTTTACAGAGATAGTACTATGCACTGAAATATGGGTTACATATTCATAAAATGTGATCATAGACACCAAGAAATGTGCTGGTCAGATTGAGCAAGATCACGTGTATATTTAAAAGAGTCAACATATTTGCAAGAAGCAAACACGTTACCCGTCTGTTTTATTTTACAGCACTCACCTTGCTTTCTCTGGACGACTCCCGAGGCAATGAATTTTACTTTAGAAAAAAAAGCCTTGTGCTTCGTTTGGGTTCATAGCACGACATGTAGTAATATGCATTCTCACATGCTGCCACCACGTGGAACACTCAGATCTATTGACTTGATTTTAATATATGCTGTATAATTTGCTTTCGACCCCCAGGATTCTCTCTGCCAATCAGGTTTAAGCCTTGTTGGTCGTGGCATAACCGACAAATCATAAATGTGTGCATATTTAACCGTTATAATAGCTTGTCCAATGCCCAGCAAATATGGTTGAGAAAATGAGGTCTGCACCATTCGTACCTATAATTCCCTAAGCACATGCCAAAGACCACGAGCCATCACTGTGTTATCACAGCAAATCTTGAAATGGCAAATATTGGGTTTAAAACGTGTTCTTTGTACATCCAGCTGCCATTTTATTTTAAAAGCTGACATATAGAATTTGGTCAATGGTTTCTGATTTAACATGCTGAGTGTGGGCCTCATTACGAGTAGGGCGGTAAGGGATACCAGGCACCAGTAAGGAGACCGGTGCCAGTAATCCCCTGACGCCCTATTCTGAGGTCCCTTGGAGGGAACCGTAAGGAACGTGTGGTCCGACCACACGTCTCTTACGGGTCCCGCTAAGGGACCAGGGTGCTAATAACGGGCTTTCAAGTCGCAAGCCCGTTATTAGCGCCCTCCCCATTCCCATTTGAGCCCTATGGGGGCTCAAATGGGAATGGGGAATGACATGTTCAATGGGGACATTCAACTACACCGGTGCTGGACCCTATATTGATGGCAGTCATGGCGCAAATAGCACCATGACTACCACCAATCTCGTAATGAGGCCCTGTTACTTGTTGTGACAGCATGTGAGCACATACCATTCTGTGTGTTCTGTGAAAAACCAAAACACACCACGAGGCATGTTTCTAAAGTAAATGTCAGTCCCTTGGGAGTGAAATCCCCTCCCCCTTCTGAAACTCTATTGTGCTAGATTTGGAGGCTTCTCAGTCACACAGAGAAAGCAAGATGATGATCACAATAAAATGAATTTATTGGAAAAGTATTTGCTCTCTTTTAAATATTCAGCCTAATTTGCTTTCAAACCATCCCCGCACATTTTCTCTATAACACAAGTTGAAACCTTGTCATGAGTGTTACACACGACAGATCAAACATGCATGCCAATGCAGCCTTCATAATATCTTTGCTAATGCCTAATGGCCAGCAAATATATTTCAGATGTGCACAATATAAAATTGTTATTCATGAGAAAATAAATAAATAATAACTGTTGACACTATGCACCAATATTTATTTGAAATTAAAAAGGTTTATTTCATGGGGTGCAATTCTAAAAGCATTTGTCAAATAATATCCCCACAGTGTAACACACACATGGATAATCAAAAAGTGCCAAATATATAAATGTAGGTCTACATTGTAAAATGTCCATTTAACAGTTCGTGTCCACAGTATTTGTAGTCTTCGGAAGAAAAATATGAAATGCAATAAAAAAAAAACTCCGGATAGAAAACACATGTATGGGTTGCAGTCATTAAAGGCGGTTGAATCCACATTTCATCAGCAAGGAACAACCATATAGATATGTTTATCCAAATTAAACAACCTTCTATTCTAGCTTGTGTCTTTATAGCGAAGTCAGTTCAATGTATTGGTTTAATCAGTTCTGTTTCATCTGCTTGTACACGATGCACGTTTTGAAATTGTGATCTCAGAATTCCAGAAACCACTCAAAAAGGCCATTATTTAGAAATTCCGATTTCACTTATTTCAGACCACTAACTCAGTATCCAGCATCACAACAACAATAAACCCTGCAATGGGGTTGGGGGTAGAGGTGGTAAAAGCCTGCCAACCCGAGTCAGGTATGCCAAATACAGTGAGGGCCTAACAAGGGCTTAGGGCCAAAATTGGCCCTGTCTGCCCCTGTAGCTGGGTTTATCACTATTAGCAGCCTGGGAGTTCCCTCCAGGCTGCTAATAACATTGGCATGAACTCCATGCATATTGCGCATTTCGTTCTCCCGATGAAAAAAGAACACGATGGCCAACGGCATGGAGAAAACAAAAAGAAGTAAGTCCTTTTACTATGTCTATGGCAGGAGGCCTGCAGCCTAGATGAAATGGGACTTGAGGAGAGGAGGTGGTAAGTGGGGCTGGATGGGAAGGGAATGGGTGGTGCCGGATAAAAATTGATACCAAGATAGGTGCTCATGCAGCAGAGAAAATATGGGCAATTACTGTGAGATGCTGCCTATGTTCCTGGCCCACTTATAGGTCAGTGCCTTTCCCCGGGTTCTAATATTTAGTAAATCATGCAGTAAATTGCAAGTCACCACTGCTTTTGTGTTTAGCCAAATGGAACACAATAATAATAAAAGTTTCAACTGCATAAAGTCATATACATATGGAAGGCCCAACTCAGAATGAAGGCCAAATACTGTTGTTAAAGATGAAATAGGTAATTGTTTTTATCAGAAATGCATTTTAAGCTAATTCCAAATGATTGTTGTTGGCATTTCAAGACACTCCTGGAACATAGGTAGCCAACCATACTGTTTTGGTTTGATAGGCCCTCAGCATGGCTTTAAAAGGATAACCGCACGTCCTGTTTACAAAACAAACTATAGCCGCATTTACCCCTTTTCAAGTGCATGTTAGATTATGAATGTGTGTCTGCCATTCTAAAGTACTGGAGAAAGTAATTCCAGGATACCTGTAAGTATTTACCTAATCCATCTTCTGCTTTTTTGCAGAATAAGGGGTAAGATAGAAGTGATCTTGGGCCTGTCCTATGATATTTGATTTAAAGATGTTTATGGCTCAGTCTCTTGCCATTATAAACTCTGTTGCTTGGAAAGTATAACAGAAGAGGGGCCGGATGGTCAGTTACAATGGGAGCATATTTTATATGATTTAGAATGGTCTCAAGATCATTTATATATATGTTAAACAACATGGCTGCTGTACACCACAAATCAAAATCACAATTCCCAAGCTAACCTGAATCTCACCAATACCCTCAGGTATATTTAAGAAGCATTGAGGCATGCTTTTCTCTTTTGTTATAGTTCATCCAAGGTCCCTATCAATACAGTCAAATACACTTGGCAAGTCCATGTATGCAGATATGGTGGCACCTTATGCCCCACCCAATATTTTCTACTCAGGAGCAGTATATCAAGCAACTGCTCTGTGGTACCAAATCCTGCACATAAACATATAGCACTGAGGAAGTAGAATAGTTTTTATTGTGCCACTCAGCCTGCTATGTAAAACCCAGCAAAGACATACATCATGGAATGCATGATGTACCGTCAACCAAACTTGCTGTTGGAAAAGACCAGCTGGCCCATCAAATTTGGTGCTTCCGCAAGCCAATTTCTGCCACGTGTGATCTAGGTGTTCAAATGGACACATCTATTTCAAAACAAAATCAAATCAAATAAAAAAGGTAGGAATTGGAATGTGTGGGCACCAGCTCATATGGCACACTGTGCAACATCCCACTGCACCACTACAGCAACACACACAAGGTACTTATCCTCATGCTTAATTCTCCATTTCTGTGGGTGATCTTTACCCCTACACCTGCAATTGTGTTAGTAAATCGTATATCCAGTGAGCAACGTCCTGAAATGTACAAACCATTGCTGAAATTCTGTAATGTAATTCCCACTGCAGCATGTTTCTTCCCAATATTCTAGCTAGTTGCTCATCCCTATGGTTTTAGGTATTGTGCGGTACAATCAGGTGGAGCATACAAAAGGTGGAGTGGCTCACATATTTAAGTGTACCACAAATAAATGTAAATGTACAGTTGGCTTCAAAATTGTGTCCTTTAAGTGAGGTAGGATGAGGTGGAGGAGGGCTACACAAGGCATATACATCTCTGGAGTTTAATTGTTTCATGGAGTACTATGTTGCGCACACCTATCAATGCCCAGTATCCCAATAAGGGCATTTTATAGATAGTATTCTTTTGTACCCCATGCCGTGCACTGTCTCCTTGGACCAGAATTGTAGGGGTCAACTGGGAAAATCATGAGAGAACTACATTGTATATATATCATTTAATAACAGTTACCCTCTCCCCTCACCCTGCAGGAACCCAAACTTCTAACAAACAAAATATAAAAGGTAAGCCTAAACAGTAGCACAAATTCCAATAAAATAGCATGATTTGTAGATTCATGTAGTAATTAAACGTGTGACTTTTTGTAGAGAAGGAACTTAAACATCTACATCAAGAGGATCTGAACATTGAGTATAGATCCCTAGATGGATTTGTTTACATTTTCAAACATTGTTGCTAAGGCCAGGACATACTGCCTCGTCTACCAAGCCATAATGCTAATTGCTGCTCCATTGTACATAAGCTTGGACACCATATGGTCTATTTATGACTTCTACTGTCTGTACTGTCTGTACATAGAAAAAACCCAAAATGAAAGAAAATAAATATGATTGAAGACCAATTACAAAAAAGGCATTGGAAGGGGTAAAATTCAAACCCAGCTCACATGGTAACAACCTTATGGGGCACGTGCAGGCATACGGCAATGTTTTGTTACCAACACCATTCTTGTGAAGCCATAATAAGTGTACATGAGCGTGAGCTCAGGCAGTACATCACCAGGCCCAAGCCTTGAACATGAGCAGTATAGTTTGTGGCTAGTAACACAACACGGACAGCGTGATGAGGTGTTCATAGTTTCTCTTTAAGATTAATGGCTAGTTGGGAAACATTAGCTACCCAAGAAGCCACTAATGTGGGAATAAATTGTCACATATTTGGGCAAATGGTGAAACACACATCAAAAAATATTAAAAATGCCAGGTACACATATTTCAGGTTATATCATACTTCTATTCAATTATCCAAAATGTATGGGTGTTTAAGCAATTGCTGGCCAATGTACAAAATGCTTTCCTGGGATTCAAAGTATGCATTTGGAATTTGTCAGGTGCAAGAAAGATTCAAAACCTTCCAGCCAAACATGCTTCAGTTTTGACAGTCATCCCGAGATATGAGTCTCGAGCCTCCTGTACATAACTTATTTGAATATAATTAATGTACAACACGTTGTATTTTAAAGTACTTTTACATACAGTCTAAAAATGTACATTAAATAATGTTTATTTAGCACGCCATTAAAATGTTACATTCAAACATCAAACAGTGCAATGTACTACTATTTACTTAACAAATATATTGTTTACACACAATACACAAAAAATATATATGTACATTCAAAATCTGACAATACATCCTAACGTATGTACATTACAAATAGTACATTGCGAATAGTATGTTACACATCTCCAATAAATATTAGTATGTGAAGAAATTTATCATAATGTAATAAATGTTACAGTAAGCACACATTATTTATATCATATTCGAATTGTTAAGGTACAAATGTATCATTGCTAATAAATATATAATACTTATATTAAAACAATGTAGTATTGTTAATTACATAGCTTGAACAACTAACAGTGCTAATACTAACACTATAAGTAATTAATCACATAATGTATACTTTGCAATTGTACATTACCATTCAATGTAGGTTAAGTTAAATACAAATTATTCAAACAAAAAGTACTAATATACGGTTACAAAAGTACACACAAAACAAACAAACCCAAACAATTGTATTATATGCTTATTACTGTAAAACCTACTGTACTTCTAGAGTTTTCCATTACGTATAAATAAACCATAGTATTATAATTTCTAAATACATCATATTAAATGTATTCATTATTTTATTACAAAAAATGTATATAATAAACTATCTACTGTATATTATTTTTAAAAAAATGATTTACAGAAAATTGGATTACTACAATGAGGGAAAAACACAAAAGTCAAGAGCAGTTACATGTAAAAAAATACCATGCATTAAAAGAATAATATGTTTTATATAACAAAACCCATTCAACACTAAAAAAACAAAAGCAACATCAACAACTTCAAATGTTTAAAAATCAACATTAAATAATGCAACAAAAAACAAACAGCAAAAATACATCAAATAACGTGCACAAAAGCAACAAAAACAAATGCCATACATAAAATACAAAATAAACAAAGAATGCAAACAAAAATATTTAGCTTTTCAAAAACATCAACAATACAAACTGTTGAGATGCACTTACAGATGCACTTACAGCGTCCCGGCTAGGGCATATCACAGTGTCAGTATGGTGAGTATTGCATGACAAAAGGCACACATATCACTTGTAGTTAGTTTTGACAAATATTAGATACTCACATATAGCAACACCGAAGGAGTGACAAATATATTAATGTTGTTGTTGAGAGGCTTGGTTTGTATATTTCAGCCAACTCTGTGTTCTATAGCCATTCTGCCCTGAGACACCAATTATCTGATGGTAGCACTTCCCGTTTGATACCCATGGTCTGCCCCAGATACATAGATTTGGGGTGGGAGCAGGTTTTCATCCTAAATATTGGGATTTTTGTGAAATGACGTTTTTTACATTTAAATAGTTTTAAGGTACCTACACCATCCCCATAGGAAACCAATGATTTGTTGTTTTCCCTTCCTTTTAGAAAGTTATTTTGTTATCTCCTGATAAAGACGTAACAAAAACAACGTTAAGACGTTGAAACCGATAGAGAAAATGAGGGTGAGGCCGCTTCTGCAGATCTCTGGGGCCCACCCCAATTGTTGAACACTCATAAGATTCTCTGTGGCCATGCATTTTGTTTTGCACACAAAAACATTCGTATATAACAATTGATTTGTTGATGAATTGTCTAGTATCGATTTGTAATAGTTTTTTACCTTGTATTTTTATCTTGTACCTATTGATGTTTGGTATGAGTGGATTGATGTATGAAGAATGTATGTGGATGAATGTTTGAATGATGGTATAGTATGACATTTTTGTGATCTTAAAAATCTTTTTCCTGCTATGTAAAATTATTGCCTGAGTGCTGATTAAATCATGATTTAATTCACAAAAATAATAAATGTATCAAGTATAATAAAATTCTTGATACTGTACTATTGAAACTGTAGCCTCTGGATTTTCTTTCCAACATCAGTTGTTCAGAGGTTAAACATAGGTCACTGTAATAGGCCCTGTGTTTAGTAGATATTTAAAAAGTTATGTTTTGCAGTGAAGTGCAAGGAAAGAGCTTAAGTAGGTGGAAGACAGAGTCAGAAAGATTCTGTGGTAAGGGCGAGGTCAGTCTGTTAACATGGTAGGAGTGCCACCATTTTGAATGTTAAGGCGTAGTACACAATGAGCAGAATATAGGCGCTGATGTGGATCTGTGGCTCTGTTTATCTTAGTTCCAAGATAAATCCCTTTCCCATCCCCCTAGAGAAAAGCAGAGGTCAGAGGCATGCACAGTGCACAGATAACCACTAATTGTATCCAGCTGCAGACGCTGAATGCAGTAGAAATGGAATGATAGCTCTGGAGAGGGCAATCAGGGATGCACCCTTTGAGCGCCAAATTCATGAGACTAGGACAAATGATTTTGTGATGCCAATAGGCCAGGTGAAGATTTAGAGCACTACTGCCATCACTCAAAGAGCAGTCATCCCATTTGAATTACAAGTAGACACATAACCAAAAGAAAATAAATCCCTGAAATTCAGACTCAAGAGTGGTGCCCTCATCACATCATTACTGGGCAACTGGGGTTTGAAGGAGATAAGGGGGGGCATGTCTGGAACGTTCCATGATTTGCATAGGAGGAGCAGATAAATAAATGTAGTGCAAGGACAGGGGTGCAGCTTGTGTGCGCCGCAGCATCTGTTAAAATGAGTAGGCCCATTGTTTTATCAAAGCAGAGTTGTCCTCGCCAGTTTTGTATTGAAAGTGTCTGGATCGGAGGGGTGTACATAATGTGACAGTCACAATGTATTAGTGCATCAATATACGTAGTATCCAATCCCGTAAATGGATTTAATAGCAACAATGTAGAGTGCCATGTAAATAGGGGAATGGATATAGAAAAGTTGTGGCCAATAGGTCCAGTGACTATAGGGGGTATTAGCATGTTCTATAGGTGGTAGCCAATGAGAGTTGTGGGATAACATTGTAACCTATGTATGCTTATTTGCGATTTTACACTATATAACCTGTAACTTCTTGGGGCGTGACAAGCTCCATGTCTGTTCGGTTCTACAGAAATGCCTGAGACATTTTTGCATATAATAAACCTTGTCTTCCCTTGCAAGGAGATGAAGTGATTATTTGGTCTTTTGTATTACTTTTATCATTCAGGTTTTGGGTTGCTTTTCTATTTACAAAATTGGTGACCCCAATGTGATCCCAGACTCTCCCTCAGGTCGGGTTGTCCCAGCTGCACATCCCATCTGCAGTGAAGGGACACTGTGTACGACTTAAAGAGGTTTGCAGGTTTTGTGTTGCCAAAAGGGCTGCCTGCTCTATGGAGTGGGCTGATGCTCCCAGTTGTGGAGGCCATTAACGGGAACCCGTATCAGAGGTGCTCGGCTAAATGCATAAATGCAAGTGCACCTTTGCGGGAGAAAACAACAAGAGGTTATTGTGAATGGAGTGAGTTCATTGTAAGTGTGTGGATTGTAAAAGTCCATGTGGCAATGTATAGTGTTTTATATATATATATACAGAGGTGGCCAGGGGGATCTCATCTGCCGAGAGGAAAGGTGAAGTCACGGTGACATAGTGTGAGAAAAAGAGAAGAGAGAGGAAACCAGATCTCCTCCATCACGGAGGAAAGGCAGCGCTGCTAGTAAAGTAGAGGTCCAGTTTATGAAAGATCCCTCTACTCAGCAAAAGAGAGTTTGAGGAGGGGAAACTCCCTCATCCCAAGGCAAGGGGACAGACGAAGGGTCTAAACCATTGTGTAAATAAGTGTGATTTTGTTGTGTAGCTCCATTATATGGAGATCTTGGTATCCCTTCGGCCAGCATTAGGGGGCGTAATGTGGGGAGCATTAACAGGCCCTGAAAGAAGTCCCTGTCACCTGAAAAACGACATTAAACATTGCCACCAAAAACGGCTGTGCTTTGTTCCCTGGCACATGTGTGGCGAGCATTTGAACCCTGCATTGAAAAACCGCTCTGCGTTTGCTTCTCTTTCATCTGCATAACAAGAAGTTATGCACTGCATTGAAGAAGGGCCCTGCGTTTGCTGTATTTCATCTGTCATCTGACTGTTTGCTTCTCTTTCATCTGCATAACCAGAAGTTGTGCACTGCATTGAAGAATGGCCCTGTGTTTGCTTTATTTCATCTCAATAACAAAAAGTATGCACTACATCCAAAACAGCCTTGTCTGACTGTTCATTCACATGAGAGGCAAGGATTTCACAGCTTTTGTTTTCCCTTTCATGTAAACCGCAGCGCTCAAAACACTGCAAATGGAAAAAAAATGGCTTGGCTTTTCCTTTTCATTTCATGGCATATCAAAGAACTTTGTGCCGTGCCCCTCTGTGTCCATGAACCAACAGTAATGCAGACCCTATCAAAAGGTCAAACTAAAAGAAAATCCCATGACCTACAGAACAGTATTTCAAACATTAAATGAAACACGGCTTGCACACGTGTGAAGGAAAATAAGGAAAAACAATGTTTAAAAGCCAATGTGAAATGGTAGCTTTTGCTTGCACAGAAATGTCAGCGTGGGCGAGGGGTTGGCTACACAATGTGCATTATGTTGTTTCCCACAAGATTGCAGTCCCCTTGGAAAAAGACTCAGAATACCAGTTAAACCTGTTTTTGGGCACATATATAAAACTCAATTGAAAGCCTGGCCTCCCATTGGAAGTTGCATTAATAAGTGAACCATTCTGCAATGACATGTGATATGGCAGAGGGCGTGATGATCCTCTGCTCTGCCAGACTAGGAGGCAGTACTGGCAGGAAAGACAAAGAAAGCAAGTGTGGCTTGTGCTTGACCAAGAAGTGCGAGTTCCTTTTGCACCCACTTCCAAGGACAAACTGACAAACTTCAAAGTGTGCAATACAAAGCTTTTGTTGCAAGCTGAGCCAGGGGGAGACCTTTGGCTGTGGGGGAGGAAGCACCACCCTCCCATATGTCACAGATCCCCCAGATTGACATTAAAGGGTTTATGCATTTTAGGCATTTTTCCCCAGCACAGATTAAGAAATACTTTTGTTTTATGATATCTTTCCATGTGATTTCCAGGCAGTCTTTTACAGACTAAGCGCATGTTTCTAGGACTTTGTGAACTGAAATGTCCAGTCAAGACTCGTATCTGGATGATTTTAAAATGGGACAAATATGACAGTTGGTGGTAAGATGGAGATGTATATTATGAACATGCTTAATCATTTGCAGAGTGATAACTATTATGCATTTCATTAAAAGGACAAAAAGGTGCCAAGGGGCCATGCTACCCCACATAGAGTTGGCGATCGGCTTGTCTAATTACCCATGACCCCCTGAAACCGCCTATCTATTTCTTATGGCGGTGTCTAGTATAAATTGGGAATTATGATTCATAGCTTAGTTTTGCTAAAAATTTGACCTGAGAAACAAAGAACTGTCATAAATGACAAACAGACCGGTGATGCTCTCTCTCCTTGAACCAATGATGACAGGGGGTAGAGGGAGGAATGGTAGGCTGTCCTAACCAAGGGTAGGAATAATTCTAGGGTACTTCCCCCAGATTGTAAAATAAGTGATGTCATTTGGCCTATATAAGGAAGGACAGTAATAGACAGACACACACACATGAATCCAGGTATACAGGGGAAAGAGGACAGAGAGGAAGCAGCTGATCCCATCCAAGCGAGTGCAGAGACCAGACCCTTGTCTAGCTGTCCAGAAAGCCCTGAGATCCAGCCTGGCTGTCCAGAATCCCATCCAGGAGAGTGCAGAGACCAGACCCCATGCCTAGCTTTCCCGAGGCTATTGAGATCCAGCTGACTTTCCTGAATCCCAAACCAAGGCTTACTTTCTAAGTAGCAAACAACCCTAGTCCCAAATTGCATAAACCTCTCCTTTTGTAACATAAATCCCATTGAAAGTCCCGAATTGCCAGTATAATTCCTTCACCTTTCCAGAGCAGAATCTGTATTACCCTGTGCATGTTAGCGTATTCCTTTCATAAATCTTTCAGTTGTCTGTATAAGTCCTTAGTATCATTTGGAAATAAAACAATTAATTAACCCATTGAAATTCATGTTCAATATTGTTGCCATTTGAAATCAACAATTTTGTCGAGTGTTTTTACTAACTATAGTCATTCAAGTATAGCCTCAACAGAGTTAGTCTCCTTGTCACTGAAAACCAAATGTGCCTGTGTATTGTGTGCATTCCTACGAGTTCCTAATTTGCATCTCTCCCATTAAAAAACCCAAACCGTATTCCCATTGAGAGCAACCCCATTCGGTTAGAATCCTATGTGTTATGTGCCTCTATCCTTGTCCTTAAAAAAATCGATTTCCGATTTTGACAGCTAAGCCCCTTTACTTAGCTGCCTGCCATTACAAATCCTGTGTGAAATGAATTTCCAGTTGCCGTTTGTATTTCTCTTTTGCATTTGCTTTCTTCCCCAAAATCGACTTTCCTACCTTGTTGTCATGTTGCCATGGTGTGCTAATTAGTAGTCGCTAAGCTTCCGTATCTCCTCAAGTGCAGCTACACAAATTTCCGTTCTAGCTGTCCTACCGCGTTAATGAGTTGCTGTGCGAGTAATCATCCAAATCCGATTCTGCAGTTTTGCTCTAAAAACAGGTTTTCATTTTCTTTTCTGACTTCCCATCTTGGGGTGGGGGGTTGTATTACAAATCCAATTTTTCTCTCTTTATCCTTATTCCTTGCCACTGCCTTCCATCCAAGGGGAACTAAGTTAGCTGATGTTTGGGGATGAGTGTTGCAGGGGGAGTGCTTAATCTTAGTGAAATGACAGGCTTCAAAACTGTTTTTCCTGTCCTGCTATTAAAGATCCATGTGAACTATGTTAGGACTTTGAACCCATTGTTCTGTAGGAACCATTGCCTTTGTGTTGCCACAACATCGGTGGCTGTTGTAAAATTGTATTTTCCATTGAATAATAAATTAATAAATATTTTATTGATACACACCAGCCTGGTTCCTAGTACACTGTGACACGGGGTGCTTGTAAATGTGGGTGCGAGACGGGTTGGAGGCCTACTCAAAACGAATTTGTGGTTTATTAAAGATAAAAAGCGTTTTTATTGTGCGCCATTTTCATTGCCGTGGAAGGAGTCCCTGGCTGGAGTGTGCCATGTTATAAAACCGTGAAAGTAAGGAGGTAAATTCCCCAGTATTGAAGAGGAGGCTGGGGAAGGGTCTAAACCAGTGTGTATATAACTGTGTTTTATTGATTTTTAGTTTAAGGTGTTTTTGGAATTGTTATAGTGTGGAGTGGTGGTTGTTGAGTGTGTGAAGAGAGGTGTGGTGAAATAAGTGTGTAGTGTGTGGGGTGTGAAGAATGGGGAGTCTTGGCAGTGTTGGGAGGGCGGGCTAGATCAGTGCCGTTGGCTCGGTGTATAGGAAATACAGAATGATTGCGAGTGCAGAATCAGACGTAACTATGAGTACCCTTACACCACTTGAATACATGTGTACTGTGCTCCTGTGGTACTAGGAAAAGATAATGAAGTATCATTTGTGATTGGGTCCCTGACATGAGAGGAGGGCTGTATAAACCTTTGCCCGAAGAAGGAACGAATAATAAAAATGTGTTTGGCCATATGTGTCTCATCGGACCGTGAATGCCTGGGGAACTTGCAGCTGTGACTAGGAGCGGCTCCGTACCCTTATTCCGACGCTGCGACGCATGAGAGGGGAGAGACGCCGACGCCGTAAAATGGCGGCCGCATAGATGTCCGCATAGATGTCCGCCGTCCTGTGGAAACCAGCGGCCTGAATCGAGCCAGACCCAGGGAGCCCGGCCCTTGCCGCGAGATGCGGGTGACCAGCGATCGGCACTGGCGCGCTGAGGAGGCGGGCCGGCGCCCCGGTGTACCCGGTCGGCAGAACGGAGGGAGGAGCGTGGACCCAGCCCGGCGCTCCCCCGATCGTCCAGCACCCCGGGACGGGGCTCCGGGAGGCATTTCGGAGCGACCGCGAGGCCGCGAGGCCCGGAGGCGGAGGACCCGCTGAGCGCCGCGGCCCCACAACAAGATCCCTGGCCGACAGCGGGAGGAGACAAGGAAGAAACAGCGACTGAAGTAGGGTGGTAAGGAGTCGGTGGGGGGGAACAGAGATCTCTATCCCCCCAGCTTCCAAAACCGAGGGCCTGGCACCAGGAGGCGGAGCGGTGCGCTGGTGTGGGACGCCAACAGGGGCCAGCGTGGTGGGCCCCAGAGTAAACAGTGGCCTACACATGGTGGGGGCTCCTCCAGTGACCCCCAGTGACCGGAGTGACCAGTGAAACGAAAATGATCGTGAACCCCCGGGGTGCCGAACCTGGGGCGCCCTGGCTGTAGCAGAGGACAAGACACCGCGACACACCATACCCCAGATAAGACACCAGCGGAACTAGGCATCGCGGGGCCGTTTCCCCCGGACTCATTAACCCCTGAACGGCTTCTGCCAGCCCTAATGACCCGGCTTTGCCTCTGATCACCCCTAGCCCCTGCAGCAGCCCTTAAGGATAGAGGGCAATACACTCGGACATATAACGCAGCGCTGCGCTCCCAAGAGACAGACCACCCTGACTACCACCCAGGGCCAACAGAGCACACGGCAGGTCGCCACACCACTTAAACCATGTCGGCTAAAAACGCCAAAGGCAAACATAGACAGACCACTATGGAATCCTTTGTCGCCTCTGGGGCACCCAGCCCGGACGCCACCCACGCCAGCAATGAGGCACCAAATGCAGACGCGCCTGAACCATCGAATTCGCAACTTCTGGAGGCCATCATGACACTCCAGAATACCATGGAAAATAAGATAGACGCTGTGGCCATAGACTTGAATCTGCTACGTCAAGATGTGCGATCCATTGCCAACAGAACAGACACCCTAGAAACCCAAATAAAGGAACACTATGAGTCCAAAGCGAAGCTCTCAAAGGAAGTGGACGTCCTAGTACAGAAGGTAAAGAACCTCGAAGATAGAGCCGAGGAGGCAGAGGGAAGGGCCCGCAGGAGTAACATCAGAATCATCGGCCTACCCGAGGGAATCGAAGGCAATGACCCCACGAACTACGTCGAGGACCTACTTATACACGAGATTGGCACGGGGAAGCTGTCTCAAGGCTTTACTATTGAGAGAGCCCACCGTTCCCTGGCCAGACGGCCGCCACCTGGAAATCCGCCCAGGCCTATAATAGCCAAAGTACTGAATTATAAAGACAGGGAAGCAATCCTGGCCTTCTCCAGGCTGGGCGGTTCCATACAGAGAGACTCCGCCAAGGTCACCATTTACCCCGACTACACCCTACAGGTCCAGAGAAGCAGGGCTATGTTCAACCACACCAAAGCCAGACTAAAAAAGGCAGGATTGCGATACATGCTACTATACCCGGCCAGATTAAAGGTCCTTCACAACAACAAGGCCCACTTATTCGATACTCCCGCTGAAGCGACTGAATGGATGGACAGAGCACAGATCCCAGACTGGGAACCGAAACAGCACAAGCCTAAACCGCCCGTCCCATGAGACCGCTCATACTATCCCCAAGCAACATCTACCACATACTCAGTACTACTAGATAAAGAGCGGCAACCCAGATGCAACCGGAGCCACACTGACCACGGAAGTACTTCACACTTGTTACAATCAGGAGGTGAAGCCACACCCGCCCTAGAACTATCTCTTTTTTGGGTAATTACCCGCCCGTAGGGCACCTAGGGACTTAGGTCCATGGGGCAGAAACGGGAATGTCAGAACGGGGGATACCCCGCTAGACGAGTTATGTTACAAGTTCAGTTAACAGTTAATGTTTATGGAGACAAGGAAGTTCAAGACCAACGAACACACCGCAAACCACTGAAACACCCGAAAATGTCAATGGAACTGATCAGATTCACTCGCCACAGGATAGGCCGCCGAACCAAGAGCCAGACACCGCCGGGCAGCCCACCCAGGTACTCTAACCCACACCACATGCATGGCTAATGCGATTAGAATAATGACATGGAATGTTAGAGGGTTGAACAGTTATATTAAGCAACACAGAGTCTACACCTTCCTTAAACGCCACAAGATAGGCATTGCCTTATTACAAGAGACCCACCTGAACGCACGGAAATTAGCAGCGCTGGCCGGGGTGTGGAGGGGAACCCTAATAGGCACCAAGTATTCCAGCTACGCCAGGGGGGTGCTAATCTGGATAGCCCCTAACATGCCCATCAGGGTGACGCACACTAACATCGACGATGAAGGTAGAATGGTCCAGATACGTTGCACTATAGAAGGCAAGGAACTATGCTTGGTCAACACTTATGCCCCCAACCACGACGCCACGGTCTTCTTTAGGTCATTGTATACCCGATTGAGCCCAAGCCGAAATGGCACGGTCATATGGGGGGGGATCACAATTGTACTTTAGAGCCACGCATGGATAGATCAGACGGTAAACATTCTCAGCCCTCCCCGCCTGCAAAAATATTAAAGGCCCTTACACAACAATATGCCCTATGTGACCTCTGGAGAGCAGAGCACCCGGAGGGTAGAGCCTACTCCTTTTTCTCACCACCACATGCAGTACACACTAGAATAGATAGCATACTGGTTAGTGATGAACACTTAGACGCGTTTGAAGACACTCAATACCTGGCTAGAGTGCTGTCGGACCACTCCCCTCTGATGACCACATGGTCCCTAATTGCGCCCAGACCCCCCATACCCACATGGAGGCTCCGGAGTGAAGCGTTACTAGACAAGGCATTCTGTGAACAGATAGGGCAATGCACATCCGCCTACTGGCAAATAAATATAGACAGTGTCCACCATATCAACACTGCCTGGGAGGCATACAAAGTAGTGATAAGGGGGGACATGATAGCTGCCGCAGGGGGCGCCCGAAAATCCATCACTTCCCAATTGACGCATGCAGAAGACGAGCTACAACACCTAGAGGCTGCGGCCTCATCGGACCCTGCCCAAATATGCAGAGTAGTTGAACTAAAGCAGGCTTGCCTGCTGCACTGGGAGGCGCTCGGGAGGCTCAGCTATGCCAAGCACATTGAAAGAAGCCATGCCCTAGGCGACAAACCTGGGAAGTTGCTAGCGTGGCTATATAAACGAGAGGCCCCTAGACAACCCATCTGCCAAATCCAGGTTGCAGCAGGGCTAGAAACATACTCACAAATAGATATCAACCGCACTTTTGCAGAATACTACCAGAAGCTATACACTGACCCCTCACCCCCCACTGACATGGCAATAGAGCATGTGTTAGACATCATTAGGCTACCACACCTGGAAAAACAAATGGCAGAGTCCCTGGAAGGCCCTGTCACCCCTGAGGAGGTAGCGACCGCCATCAGATCGCTGCCCTCCGGGAAAGCACCGGGACCAGACGGACTCCCAGGAGAGTTCTATAAGACCTACGAAGATAGACTGGCCCCGTTAATGTCCCAGGTGTTCAATGAGGCGTATGAATTAGGCTACCTCCCGGACACCATGAGAGAAGCAACCATCATCCCACTGCTAAAGCCCAACAAGGATGCCACAGACTGTGGGTCATACAGGCCCTTGTCCCTATTAAATGTGGACAGTAAGATTCTGACGGCAATATTAGCCATGAGGTTGCGCAGAGCCATCCCGATCCTGATCCACCAAGACCAGACGGGGTACGTGCCGGGCAGAACCATCACGGAAAACCTGCGCAAACTACACCATGTCATTTACAGTACCGAGGGTAGACAAGAGAAATGCGCAGTAGCGTCTCTGGACGCCTCAAAAGCGTTCGACTCGGTTCGCTGGAGGTGGCTCCTAGCTGCCTTGTCCAAAATGGGGATGGGGCCTAGCTTTATTAAATGGGTCACACTCATTTACACTCACCCAGAGGCCAGAGTGCGCACCAACAAAACATATTCGGACAAATGGAGGTTATCCCGAGGTACTAGACAAGGTTGCCCCCTGTCCCCCATGCTATACATCCTCGCCATCGAACCCGTAGCAGCATACCTCAGACAGGAATATGGAGACGTAGGCATTGAGATAGACGGTGTATCCCATTTGCTCTCTATGTACGCAGACGATATGCTCCTCTATCTGAGGAACCCTGAACACACACTGCCCTACATTCTAGAGACCCTGGAGGGGTTTCACAGAGTCACTGGCATCCGCATCAACCATAGCAAATCCTGCTTGTTCCCCCTGGCGGCCTTGAGCGAGCTTGCAGCCGACAAGCTCCCTACATTAGAATTGAAATGGGAACCCACCTCCTTTAAATACCTGGGCATAGTGATCCACAGAGACCCTAAGACGGAACACATCCTTAACACAGTCAGGGCAAAGGAAGGAATAGCGAAATCAATGAACTTTTGGGGCAGGCTGCCGCTTTCGGTGTCTGGCAGGGTGGGGCTGCTCAAGATGGTAGCATTACCTAGGCTTCTTTACCATTTTACCAACGTGCCATACAACATCCCACACCAATTCTTTAACGACCTACATAAGCTCTGCAGAAAATTCCTGTGGCAAGAAGGAAGGCACAGAGTGGCCCTGGACACGATGCAAAGACCCTATGACAAGGGAGGCCAGAGGGTCCCCAACCTCGAACTTTACTATTTGGCCGGACAGCTAAAACATGTGATCCAGTGGATGGCGGATGGCGCTTCTACAGACACCCGCCTGCTGCAGCCAAGCATCGCCCAATCGCTACTGAGAGACCTGCTGTGGGTCGAGCCATGCCAAAAACACCAATACCCATACTTAGTCCAACTTGGAACTCAGATTTGGAAAAGAGCCAGTAAATCCATGAGCCTCAAAGACCCCTACTCCCCACAGATCCCGATAGCCGCACTCATGGTAAACAGGCCGTGGAGTCGGAAAATAATAAGAGACACATGGGAGCTGTGCGGCGTCGCCACCCTGGGGGACCTAGTGGATGACCAGGGCATCCTGACATTTGCTGAACTGCAGGAAATCTCTGGATTACACACGGGCCAATTCCTTCTGCACAATGCTGTAGCGAAGAGGGTTGCTGCCCGCTGGCCATCCGTAGAAAACTTGGACACAGGACATGAAAGGATCGAGAGCCTGCTGGCGGCGGCGGAAGGGGGCCACGAGACCTCCAGGGTTTACGAAACGTTGCTAGACAGCACTACCCAGCACAGCCTCAAGTGCAAGGAAAAGTGGGAAATGGAACTTGGACAGCAATTTGAAGAAGCTGAGTGGGAATCCATTACAAGATACCACAAAAAGGTATCTAGAAATGCTAGATTTCAGCTTATACAGTTTTACATAACAAACAGAGCATACCTCACCCCGGCAATCATTTCCAGATTCAACGATGCCAACAGCAGGGGATGCCCCAAGTGTAACGAACCCCACGCAGATATGACCCACATGTTCTGGGGGTGCCCCGCAATACAAACCTTCTGGACACTAATCAAAACCAAAGTGGCTGAAGCGGACGTCACCCTGGAGGTGCATACGCCCACAGCATGCATTCTGGGAAGATACCCCAGGAACCGGAAGAACAAGCCACTGAATAAGCTAAAAGACCTAATGTACATTCTTGCAAAGCGACGCATCGCCATGTGTTGGAAAAGCCCCCAGGCCCCGTGTTTAGTAACATGGTGGGAAGATCTCCGGAGATGGACACAGGCCGAAACAGGGGCCCGGGAGAACGCCCGAAGCCAGCAAAGACTGGACACCTCTGTCGACCTACTCCAATGGGTGGAGCTCACGGTGACGCTATTCAGCCCCAACATGGTGGACTCATCGAGTGAAAGTACGATCACTGTAGAATAAAGCGGAAAGGACCTTGCGGTGCGGAGCGAAATGGTCTTGCAAGTTGGGAGGGAGGGAGGGAGGGAGGTGCGGGGCGGGGGGGGAGTTCATAAGGGGTTGTATGCGGCCAATTCAAGGCCCTGCTGTTGGTATGTTTATGTTTAACTTAAATGTAATAAATAAATATTAAAAAAAAAAAACTTGGGAGCTTGCCCCTTCCCCAGATCCAAGTCTTTTGTTTGACTATTCAAAAAGAATAAGAAAATCCAATCTTATAGAAAGTTGTACTTCAAATCTCTTAATCCAAGTTGATGACACCAAGTTCCAATTTGCATTCCACAGTTGGTTCACAATGGTTTAACACAACTTCTTTCTTACTACTTGTAGTCAAAATCTTCTTGTCATCAACAATGCCCATTTCAAATAAAAGATCTTGAAACAGTTTCTTGTTGTTAATAAAAAATACTTCAATAATAAAGAATACTTCTAAACTTCATTTGTTTCAAAACAAATGTCTTTGTCAGGATATTTTGGCACCACTTTTAGTTTCAGTACTACTTCACCAAAACACTGAAATGATTCTTCAAATGCTTTCTTCATAGGTTTTTACCCCACCACAACACTTGCAACAATGTTCACCTGGTGTACTCCCATGCCAGATTTACAGCTTCTACCACTCTTCATTCTGGTGTACTCCCATGCCAGAACAGAACCAATTGCCACAAAAGTTCTTGGACCTGGTATGTTTCCTTGCCAGCCAAGACAAACTACTGCAGAGCCCCGTCCGGGTATACTCTACTGCCTGAAAAGGACCAACTGGTGCAAAGTTCTATGACTTGGTATACTCCCTTGCCAGGCCAAACTACTAACTTCAATTACTTCTGTGGTAATGGTCAACGTCAAAGGTTTTAAGAATGTTTTCTACTTCACAATCAGATTTAAAGACTTCTTCAAGGGAAAGTAGAATCACTCTGTTGCTGTCCACTACACATATCTATTTGCCACACGCAAGACAGGCAATGCTCTCCTCCTCCTGAACCTCTTTCACCAGAAGGGCAACCTACCTGCCAATTATGTTTCACCTCTGTATTATTTCCCAAACGCTGATCATTTTTTCGAGCAGAATTATTTATTTCTGCTTGAATAGCGTATTATCATGTTGTTGTTGCCCCTATTATGCAACAACTCAGATACTTTTACATACTTCCTCAATTTCTTGTGATTTTCGTGATGATACTCAGAAAAACGTTGAACAAGTACATGCAAATGTTCATGTTATAACGTATATGTATAACAAACCTTTCATTGATATTTTTTAAATGACACATTTAAATTAGACTATTTTTAAAAGTTTATTGTTAACATCTCAGGTAAGGGACGGCTGCAAAAGGTGATGTGGAGGCCATCATGCAAATGTAATTAAATCTTTAAACAATATTAATCATTTATATTGTATACAACTAAGAAAATAAAGTAAACAAGGTTACAACTAACATCCATATATTTAAATAAATTATTATACACCATAAATTACTAAATGTAGTAGTAATTTAAATCAATTAATATACAATTACCTAACAGTTATAAAAAAGTAGATATTATTTGAACAAGAATATTTACAAAAGAGTTAAGTTTAAAACAATAAAACGTTAAAGTCTACAAACATTAGTAATAATAAAATTAAGGCAACATTGTAATATATATTATCAAATTAATTTTTTTTTAGTGTGTGCACTATAAAATCACTTAGAAATAAAAGCTAACAGTAGCAGGGAGTTTCACACAGTGCATGTAGCAATTCAATTTGTACAAGTTAACTTATACGCAATTCATCCACTGAAGCACAATGTATTACAGATATGGAACAAAACCACTATCAATCATAATTAATTACAGAAGTATTTTCATTTAAACATACCCTCAAATATAGGTCAAATAGGTGCCCTATCAACTAGTTGAAAAGGAGATTATAATGCATGGAATAAAGTTAGTGTCCATCACTTCTTTTTTGCACTCTTACTAAATAACCAGATACCATGGAGACACAGTTTCCCTTTCTGCAAGTTTGCATGTGTCAAGTGCTTCAATCAATGTACCATTATTGAAGTGTTTCAATAAGGGTATAAACCTGTTTCATCGGAGGTCGTCTAACTGGGCGCACCAGCATATCATAGTTTTAATGTCATCATTTGGCCAGGAGCACATGGGACATGTTTTAGTATTGGGATTCTCCCAAATACAAGTAAAACTCCTTATCAGCAATATTCCCAGGAAAATGTTTACATATATATTTGTCTCCGACAGGACAGTCAACCAACTGAGGTATGCAATTGGCTTCACGTTAGCTTTGTTTACAAGATCCACTAGGGCTCAATCCCAGTATGTCTTCTTCACTATTTGTGTGGTTTAACAGTTTATTTCCTCTGCCCTCTCCCACACATTACCCATCCCAATCATTTTAAGGATCACTTTTACATGGGTAAACCATGACCATGGGCAGGCTCTGTTATGTGTTAGAACATGTTCCAGGGCCCCCTTATATACATGCAGGACTGCTTTAGAACACAGTTTTATCCACAGCACTACTGGCCTAACTTGAAAAGCATAATCCTCTCCCAGCACCTCTAATTCAAGTTTAAGTTCTGTGCTTGGTGCACTCTGTGGTAAAGATAACAGGTTCATAGCCCTGTCTCAGAAAATGGAGACCCTAATGTGTGGAGGGTGAATATCCCCAAACCTGTTAAAGAAATAACCATTTGCAAGGAAAATAAAGGTGTATGACAAGCAAACCTTATCACAAGGTCCCGTAGAACCGAACTAACATGGAGCTCCACCCACCCAATGAAATTACATCTTTGTATAGCGGAAAACCGCAAATTAGCATAACTGTACCTAATAATGAGTACAACATAATCAAGTCCAATAATTACCTATAGTCCATTACCCTATTGGTCACACAATATCTAAATCAGATTCCCCTAAAGACGTGACTTACTACATCATCACTTGCAACATAAAAGTTGATTGACTACCAGATACATTTTTACCATAATATATTTAGTTGCAGAATAAACATTCTTTAGCATTGTGTGATGTGCAGCCCTCCGTCGGAACCTGATCAAAGTGTGAAGAGCGCGGCCAAGTATGCTTTGATAATACAATGGATCTCCTCATTATACCGGACACTGTGGCATGCACAGACAGCCACCTGACCTTACAAATTAATGTATAGGCATCACCTCTGCTCCTCCCATCCCAAATCCCGGTGTGGCCCTAGCACATCTCTTTCCTTATCTCTTTGAGACCCAGGTACCCAGGGATGATGCTATCGAGGCACCACTCTTCTGTTTGAGTTGTATGCATTTATTAATTCCCTTGAGTGCAGTGTCTACCGTTCAAATTGGATGACCACCCTTTGAGCGAGGGCAGTAGTTCTCTAAATGTTCATCAGGCCTCTTGGCCTCACAAAACCCCATGCCGTGTTGACATGAATTTTAACCTTCAAAGGTACATCCCAGCTCTTCTTCCCCTCAACCCAGCATTCCCATCCAAAGTGCCGCTGAGGTATGCAGCTAAACCCAATTAACTGTTATCATCACAGCTCGGCTGCCAGTGACCTTGGCAGCATAGCGTCTCTCTCTCAGGGATGGAAGGGGTCTCATCTCTGAATCAACTAAACAGAGCCACAGCTTCATGCAAGGCCTAGTTTGCATCCTTTCGTGAGCTCACCCTGTAATATGCCTTTGACTCAAACATTGAGGAACTCTTGCTGCCCTAGCCCCCATACCTTGTCTACGTCCCAATACTTCCCTGACTCCATCTCACACATCTACCGCTATTAGGTACCTACAAACACATCACTGCGATCACTACCTCGCAAAGTACCGCTAGATACAAGCTACATCACCCTAGCTTTAACCTCTGACACTGAAACGTAAATACATTTGTTGCTTATTCGGGTTAGCTACATGGCGTATCTAATTTGTGTCAAAGCGAATTACAAGTGAATACATACACATTCTGCCATGACCAATGAAAACTGCTAACACTATGCCATCCTTGCACTTTTAGGCAGTGTATTGAAGCAAGATCGTACGATCATTTGGCATGAACAAATAATCACAAAAAAAAACCACATTAGGATCCAGCACCTTCACAAATATGAGGCCCCTGAAAACATTGATTCAAACCAGTCTTCCACACTGACACCAGCATCCATTTCCATGGCAATCCATAAACTGTAGAGGCCCCCTATGGCATCAGTTAGAGATCCATTGTCCACGTAGTAGGGGGAATGTATGTGCGGCAGGATGATCCTATCTTCTTACAGACACCCCCTTCCATTGCCGTAAGTAAGTCCAGAACATAACGGTTCTGGAGGGTCATAAGACGGAAAGCCTGCAATTCTATTGTTATTTAATTAAGACCCTGCTGTCTGGTTCGCTATCTGGAGCACCTTGTGATTTGCAGCCACCACTTTGTTTTTGCTGCAGTTTGAATGCCCCATCACCAGGAGGGAGGTAAAAAATGATTCCATCTTTGTGAACAGACATCATTGTTCTGGATCACTTTCAGCTTGTCAGAAGAGTCTTGAGACCAATAGTTTGATCTTTTTTGTTGCCCACCACTTACTCTTAGAGAGTGGCGAGCATGCTGATGGGGGTGTTGGGTTGCGACTAGAAGTGACACCTTTATGACAGTCAAATGTGAACCAGGCACTATGAGGATAGCCGAATGCAGTGAACAAATTGCTCTCCAGGATGGAGGGAGGGGAGATATGCATATTGTCCGCACACCCAATACACATCCATTAATGCATATTTACCATTAGTCAGATCAGGACTAGAGTCTTATTGCAACTTGAGTTGAGTGGTTCTGCAGTCTTTGCAGTCTGTGCACATCGGGCCAGGGGACAGGACGGCGCATTGTGCTTGCAAGTATTCTGTGAACTCTGTTCTCCCTTTTTTTGCATCACTCTGTCTAACAGCTGATTGCAGTCCCGCAATTACAGAGTCTGTACATTTCTGCGTGGTTCCCTCCGCTTCTCTGTTCGTTTTCTGCTAAAGGTGCTGGATTTGAATTACCTTGACGACCATTGGAGTTAGAATGCTTTTACCCACTTGGGTTATCTGGCTTTTCGTGAGATCCAAGCAAACTTTAACCATGAGCAGTGAACTATAAATCCCTTGCCTGTGTTGTTACACAACTGCGAGGAGACTTTAAAGCGGTTGCCTGTTTCAACTTATCTACGCCGTCCCGGTTTTTGTTTTTTGACTGGCAGTGAATTGAAAAGATCTGGGCACTTTTATCAACGGCTGCTTTGCTCTTGGCGGTGCCTGTGGAGGCCTGTTGGGGACTTTCCCATTGTGCACGCCTCTGTCTTCTGCTACCTGTCTTGGGGGTGCCGTGACCTTTGGACTTGGTTTGAGAGGAGCTGGGTGGGGAACACCGGGGCTGGTAAGCAAGTTTGGAGTCAGTATTTTTTTAAGTGCCGGCTTCCAATTTTGGCTGGAGTTCCTTTGAGCTCTTCTGGTTTCCAAGTTTGTGCTGTTAAAAATCTAAAACTGTGACCAACCTAAAGTTCCAATTACATTACTGTGGGGACCGCAGGTGTTGAACCTTTGACCCACAAGTAACATTTTAATTGGAACAAATATGTATAATCTACGTAGTGCCCCGCAGGAAGTGGATATCATTGTATTAGCTCCGGAGGGGGCCCCTGAATTACCCCTACTGAACAATGTGGTGGTGAAGAGTACTTTTAATCATTATAAATCTGGGGAGGTGTCTTTATTCCCCCCAGAGGCACTTTCTCGGCAGATTTGCAACTACCTGCCTGTTCAAGATTTACAAGGGTGTTGGGTGATGTAAACTCTGTAGTTGGAGCATCCACCCCGCTTAGTCACCCTATTCGGGATTTATGCGTGGCTAACTTGAACTATACTTTAACCGCATCCTCAATGAAGAACACCATTGGAACTATGTTCCCAAGAAGTGAAATAGTTCAATCAGTAGTGGAATTGGGTACGGCAGAGAATACTATAGCCTTGCCCATACAGGTAGGGGACTCGTTAGAAAAGGATCAAAATGGCAAGGATCCACTAGACGCAGAAGATTTAGAACTTGAAAGTCAAGATCTGATCGAATCCCCATTTGCACTGAATGTTATACCCACAACTTGGGAAAAAGAAGCAGTCTCCCAGAACCCTTGTGCCCAATTCCCAGAAAAAATAATATGCTCAGAGACGCCATCTAAGTCTACATCCTCGAACAAATCAAATGAACTTGTGCCTCCCACAATAATGGCTCTTAATTTTGTTCTGTCCTCATTGGTTAAGGTTACTAGAAATCACAAAAGATCTGGAATTGAGCGAAATTACTATGGTGGCCATAAAAACAGCTTTGAATGAGTCAGTCTTTGAGATATTGGGGGAAATGCTCTCTATATCCAGTATGCAATCAATGAAGCTGGATAGTCTTCTAGATGGATGGACAGATATTAAGGCTGAGATTAGGTCTTTATCTGAGAAAATAGATTCTTTGTCTCCACAATCTTCTGACATCATCAGCCCTGTCTTAGAAAATAATTTGATGGTGGATGAGATGATTGATACTCCACTTTCTGCTTCAGTCATGGAGGAGTTTTTACATTAGGCACAAGTGGCGGAGTCTGAATTACCTAGTGATGTCTTGAACAAAGAAGGGGATCCTGTTGCATCAAGGGAAGTGGAGCTGGTCGAAGAGCCCAGAAAAACAAATCAAATGGAAAATCCAAAAAGCGAAAGAAAAAAGCAAATAACCCTTCAACTGACTCTTTGCCCATTCCGGGTAAGAAATTGAAGCATACAAAACTGATCAATCCTCGGATACGAATTGGTTCATCAAAAACTTGAAGGGGAAGATTTTACCAGTTAGGGGTGTAGAGGGCTCTAGACCTCTTACTGCCTCTAAGGGAAAAAAGGTGAAACATTCCTCAAAAGCTCAGACACTGCGGAAGGAAGTACATGTGGAGGTGGGTGTGAAATCAACAAGCACAGTGGCTATTCAAACAGATCCAATTGTTCCACAAAGGAAAATAGCTGCCATCTTCCTAAAGGCACTCCCAAAAGCTAAGCAGGCAAAAAACCTTGCCAAACCTGGATCGTATCTTTTTGAAAGCAGGGCCCAAAGCTAGCTCCTCAAAATTAAGCCCATCAGGACAGTCGATAGTTGATGAAAGGGCAACAGGATCGGTGCTTTCATGTCAACTGTTGGGTAATAACTTACTGCTTCAGGTAAATTCCTGGTCATCCATTGTTTGTGGGACCAGTCAATGGATGGTCTTGTGTTCCTGATCTTCAGTCTGGTTTACCTGTGAAAAGCAGTGCTGCTGACCCTCGACAGCCAGCGCCAAAATCAGCCGCACAAAAGTCTGAGCTTAAAGTTTATCTTTCGAGAAAGCTGCTGAACGATAGTGGAAATGCACCTCTAAATCTTTCAGCGATTCTGATGGATATGAAATCTATCTCCTCCTTAAAGTGTTTTTCAACAGCTGATATTAAATACGTGACTTTTCCATTTATCCAAAGTACTAATATAGTTGAACTGCAGTTGAGCTCAAGATTGGGTAAGGAAAAGATTTTGGGGGCAAAAGAGGATAGGAATCAGCGGGATATAATAATTTCGTAATTGTGCCATCCGATGATGTCTTCACCCCCTTCTGTAACCTCTAATTTGGGAATTAACTCAGCTTCGATTGGTCCAGTTGCTTTGCTTTCTTCCTCATTGAATGTATGGGATTTGGTACCAGAGATCATCACCTAAGTCCTCCTTAAAATGGGCATCCCACAACAGAGACTCTAGTCGATCATCATCTGAATCTACTCTCCTGGAATTCCAGGGGCGTTAATTCACTTTCCTACAATCCAGCGAGACTTCAGAGCCTTCAAAGCTCGGATTTGATTTTTCTTCAGGAAACTTGCTTGATGTACACTCTAGGAATTGACAGCTTTCCAACTTTTCCATAGCTGGCCAAGCAATCGGGGGGGGGGGGCTTTTTTTGCTAGTGGAAAACATAGATGATCACGATATGCTGATTGCCACAGTGTCTAGAGAAAGGGCCTTGGTACAACCTTATCATCAGGAGGTGGCAGCAAACTCGGCAGGTAATCATTTAAGAAAATTTGATAGAGGGGGTCTGACCTTAACTAAGAATTTGTCTGGGCAAGTAAAACAGCTGTCAGATGGTCAGCTCTTGCGTTGCTATCTCCCCGCTAATTTTCAGGCATTCTTGTGGGAACTAAGCCCCCAGTCTGTCCACGCTAGGAAAAAACATGTAAGCATGTGTATTCAGGAACAAAAGAAGTTGAAATGGAATCATACGGCTAGGTTGAAAAGAATGGGCTTTGATAAAGAGCTTCTTGATGAATATCTTAGGGATGTGAATAATGTTTATAGGAATTGGGTACGCTCGCATAGACATCTAATATATCAGCAAGATGGGGAAAAGATGTGGAGGGCTTTGTCCCTCAGAAACTCTAGAAATTTCTGGGCAATAGTAGATTCTTTGGACGGCCAACCGTCGGATAGTCAAGAAATTATTCTATAGGAGCAGGTGTTGGTCAGGCACTTTAGAGAGGTGTATGGTTATTCGGATACCCTAATTCCAAGAATGGAATTGAGAGGTGCTTGGTCCTTATCTTTCACCTGTGAGACCATTGAAAATCTGATTAAGAAGTTGTCTAGTACTAGAGCGGCTGGCCCAAATGGGTTTAGCAACTGTATTCTAAAAAGTAACCCTCCCTTTTGGGTGCAGCTTCTAAAACTTTTATTTGATATAATTGTATTGGCTAATGAATTCCCAGAATCATGGAGATCATTTGTGGTGATCCCCAATTCATAAAAAAGGGGATCGCTTAGCAGCCTTGAATTACCGTCCGATATCTCTATTGGATGCGGATAGAAAAATCTTGATTCTGGTAGAATTGAAGTTTTGGACCAAGTTAAAAGGCATTTTTCCAAAACAACAAACTGGTTTCATAAGGGGGCTGTCGACTTCCCTTAATGGAATAGTTTTGAGTTGTTTAAGTGTGCAATCGGGGGGGGGAGGTGGGCAGCCCCTTTTTGGAGGCTGGATTGATCTCTCGCAGGTGTTCGACACTATTAATAGAAATATGCTTTGGAAAAAACTGAACGCTTGGGGGGCACCGCCCCACCTTTTGTCTATTCTCATTGAACTCCACCATAATTCTTCTATGCGAGTTGAGCTCTCGAGAGCTGGCGCCCTGTCGGACTCAATTAAGACAAAATGAGGAGTCCATCAGGGTGCTTGATCACCCCCTTTCTTTTTATTCTTTTCATCTCAGATTTGTCTATGTGGTTGCAAGATAGGGGTTTGGTGTCCGTGAAAATTGGAGATCTGAAAATTGGTTGGTGTGCTTATGCAGATGATGTGGTGGTCCTGGACCACACTCAAGTGGGCCTTCAGCGCCTTCTCTCGGCATTAGCAGACTATGCCAAGTCTAATGACTTAAGAATTAATCCAGAAAAATCAAACATTCTTGTATTCAAACATCCAAAAATGCTGCTTAAGTCCTTCACTTGGGAGTTGGAGAATTGCCCTGTAGAGGTAGTAACTGAGATCATCTACCTAGGGGCCAGTATTCAATCCTTTCCGACCATGGGTCATGTGGTTGCAACAATTGAACTTAAGGTACTAAATCTGGGGGCGCAGATGAAGAAATTCTTTAAAAATTTTGTACGTTTTCTATTCTGCCCATGATTAAGTTCTACATAGGCAAAGTAGTCCCGATTATTGTGTTTGGTTTATAGTCAAATCCCCTGTCTTTTAACAAAGATTGGGACAAAATTGATGCTAAATTGTTAAAGAAGCCGTTAAATCTGCCTAACTGTGTTCCCATTAGTTGTTTGAGGTTTCAATTGGGTTTGACCTAGTTGAGGGGAATTATGGAGTGATAATGGATTTCATTGTGGAGGTTTATTTTAGATCCACCCAAATGCTCACTATATGAAGATGTGGCACTGACAAGACATAGAGGTGATAACATCTTCCTCAGTAATATGGGGGTAAGATGTCAAGAAATTTTGGTTTGCCTCAGATTGTTCAGTGGAACTACTTGTCCAGAATCCTATGAAAGTCAAAATGCGTATTCAGTGTGCTGACTGGATTAGGACATATGCCAAAGTGAGGCTGGCCAAGCTCTCTGTTTCACATAACCAAACAAATAAACTGAGAGCTTTTCTGCCGCATTATTTAAATTGGTCATTGGACTCAGCCATTAGATCTATTTTTCTGAGATTTAGATTGAATCTTCTCCCCACGCGGGAAATCTTGTCAATAAGAAACAGAGATGATTTTCCAACTGCTATTTGTAATAAATGTGATGATAAGGAAAGTCAGTCCCTTTATCACCTACTCTCAAAGCGTCCAGGTGCGTGGGCTCTAAGAGTATCTAGATTTCGGAGATGTGTCCATGATGAGAGGTGGTTAAACTCAGATATTTTTTGGGAGTGATTATCATCGGGTGAGGACGTTTTTTGACATTTTAAGTAGTTGCAGTCTTAAAACAATTACATTTACGGGGGAGAGATTGTCAAGTAAATAATATCATGGTGCCCTTGAATGGATGAATTGTGTTCTGAGGGTCTGTTGTTTTAGATAGATGTATTGTGTTTTATCTGTTTTGATTGCTTTTATTTTGAGTATGATTACATTGAGATCTCTCTCTCTTTGTTTTCTGTTCGACTATAAAAAAATTCCTTGATTGATCATCTGAATTTTTTATAGTAATTTTCTTTGTAAAAAGTGTTAAAAGTCATTAACTGTTTTATCTGTTTTGATTCTTGTATATATGGCTAATACACTATAAATAAAATTTAAAAAATTAAAAAAAAATTGCATCTTTCATTTGTGCCCACCAGTACAGTACTATTTCCTGTGAAGCAAAAAGAGAAGTCTGTCAATGTATGCACATTAGCAGGCGTCTTGTTCAGTTCAATCCATGATCGTTTTGACACATGGTAGAACATTTCTTATTGACACATGCCACTACATCCTCTGAGAACCACAGTATACCCCCCACTGTACAGCTCACAAGTAATTTCACCCATCTTTCATTGGAGAAGAACACACTTTCCAATGTCAATACTGGTCTTATTTAACAACATGCCTGCTTTTTGTTCTTTGCATATTCGCTTTCATCTCTATCCATTATGACTCCTTGCCCGGCGTGTCCTTGGAACAGGTTTCGTACTTTGCAAAGGGATAGGTGCACTAAACATTGGGCTGTAAGAGGGGGCATTTCCTGTGGGATAAACAGTTTGGGCATGCCTGTTGCATGGGGTATAAGGGCACACATATATCAGTTATCATTTGACTTCGCCCTTCTCACTTCTTTCATATGATTGTACCACATATTGTCTGCCTCAGGGTGGTACATAACCGCAGCTGTATCTAAAATGACGCCCTTATACAGATTATATACTATTTCATGTTATGTTTCTCTTTTGATTTGTGCCATCCCTATGCTTAATGTTAATGGTTCTGTATTATCTGTGTTATTACTACTACCCCCTCTTTTATATCACACCCCATATACAATTACCTATTAGAACATAAAGGAGAAGATAGTGGCAGAAGCAGCCTACATATATTACTGCATATATTGTGTTACTTTTGACTCCTGGATGCTCTGGGGAAAACAAAAACATTTATTTATTTATATTTATATAGCGCGCAAGCAGCCCAGGGTCATTGAGGCGCTGTTACTTGCAATAACTTAGTTACATGGTACATATGATAGCGATTGTTGACACATTATGAATAGTACAAGAAATCATACTGTTGTTACAAATATTGCATTTGGTCGTATATTACAAACATATATGATAAGTATTCGTGCTGATGTGTCGGTCCTTATGTGAAGAGGGTAGTTGTCAGTGTTTTGGTGGCATTGTGCCTGCGGGGGTGCACCTGTTACAAGAATATCACCATAAAAGTAACCACATTCAATTTTTTTACGTCAATCTTCTTGAGGGCCTGCAGGAGGTGCTGATGTACCATTTGCTTTTCTTACATAAGAGAGCTGAACACAATATTTCAATTCCTTCACTCGCACTTCAGACGGGGTACCGTAAATAACCTTATATCGGCCCTGTTACCAATTATCATTCCATTTCCTCACAAAGAAATGGACATGGATGAAATCTGTATATAGCTGAGGCGCCTGTAGAGATGTTGAGTCGACTGTGGATGTGGCAGTTGTTTCTTTTTTCCAGGGAGCGAGCTGTTGAGAGAATTCCATTATACATTTGGTTAAATCCCTCTATTATACCTGAAACTCCTCCCCAATATCTCATCTGACCTTCTCTATTACTATCTCCTGCAGGGACAAGTGGTGGTCCTTACCTGTCTGGTTTCTCAGGCTGAACAGAGCTAGAGGGAGACAATGCAGCCAATTCCTCCCTAACATATTACAAAACTTTGACAGCTTTTCTTTCAAGAGGCTGTTAAGGTACTCTACAACCTTGATGGCTTGCGGGTGGTAAATGAACACAATTTATATTGAATCCCTAGTAGGGCTGCAATCTCTTTAAATAATTAATTGAAAAAAGTGTGTCCCATTGACTGACTTTAGGACATCACATATCCACCAGCGAGGAAAGACCTTGTGTACTAAAAATGTGGCTGCTGATTTTGCATCTGGTTGTACGCAAGGGCTCTCCTCAATCCAACCAGCAATGGACACACAATACCTATAAAATAATGATAGTTACTACACCTGTTGATAACGTCCACATAATCAATGTAGACCTCTCGAAAGAAAGGGCCCTTTTGAACGGGACAATGTGCCACACAACATCCTGAGAGTGTGCCCAGTGCTGTAAAGATGAGCGGTAGTACTATTTGCCACAAACTTGTCAGTGTACTCTTGAATGTTCGGGACAACCCAGTCCTCCTGTATGTCCACGGCGACATACTGTTTGGACATATGAATTGGGTAATGCAGTTGCTCAAGAGCAACCATAAGCATGTCCCGTGGCATTACAATTTTACCTATAATGTTTTATCCCCGGATAAGATCTGTCAGTGAAAGTGAGCACCCACATTTAGCCCAAAAATCCGTTATCTCTTGGGGTGTGCAACCCAGTAATTCAAATATCTGATTGAGGGGAACTGCTGTGTAAGGTACTGTTAGCTGCAATTGTTGCTGAACTCCCTCTGAATATGTGGTGTTTTCTGCATCTTCTAGATGTGCTGCTTCTTTGGCAGCCTTATCTGCCACATCATTGCCTCATTACGAGCTTGCCGGTGACCCAACGGTGCTACCAGTCGGTTGCCGGAAACCTTGTATTACTGTTACCACCCCCTGACATCCCGGTGCTACCGGGATATCACAGGTGGCGGTACGTTAAGTTCCCATTCCCATGGAGTCACATAGGACTCCATGGGAATAGGATCCCTAAAGCACTGACACCATTAGTAACGGTGCCAGTGCTTAAGTGAAAAACCTGCCTTTAGGGGCCTGAACTACCAGCAATTCAGGCCTGCCGGTTGTTCAGTGCCCCTACCAGCAGGCGTATATTGAGCAGGTCCAGACAAGGTGCCGGTAACTTATTACCGGCACCTTTATTTCCAGACCGGCTCACTTATAATGAGGCCCAATGTCTCAGGTGTAGGTAGTGCATTTCACCACCACTATCACTGATGGGCAGGATAAGGAATATAAATGCTGCATGCTGCACAGGTGTCCCATCGGCCCCCTTGAACTCTCTCCTTCACCATCGGACAACCCTGACTGCACTGTAGATGTGGTGTATGCGGAATCAGAGTAGATTGTCACTAGATACTCTTTTGATGCGTCTAGTGCTTCAATCAGTGCAATGAGTTCTCTTGCTTGCATGGAATAATGTGCTGGTAACCTCTTTTTAACTGCTACTCCGTACTCCCCATCTACAAGGTACAACTACCACAGCACCTGTATGACTTTGGCCAGTCTCCTGATCAATAGTTGATGACCCAACAACAAGAGCACCTCCCTCTCTTCAAGTGCATCCTCCCTCGCTTGAAGTAGGTCATCCTCGGGTCCCTCATTTGTAACACAGTCATGTACCTTCTCCCCTGGCTAAACGGGTATTGCTATGAATGTAGCAAGGTTCACTGTGCAACACCTTACAATGTGAATAGAGTGGTTAGACAGTATGACCTTTGGGTTGTGAGAGTCGATTTACACCTTTCCAGAATGGCAAAAATGGCATGCTCAACATATAATATCACTGAGCACCCTATACTTATGGCAGATGATTTTTCAATTTCAAAAGCTGCAGCAGCTAACGCTTGCTCACAAGGTAGCTGACCCTACATTACTGAGTCCAGTATCCCGCTGTAATATGCTAAAGGTTTTTGTCCCATTGATGTTTATTGGGTCAACACTGCCATCATTACTTCCATATTGGAATGTGAAAACAAATAAAATACCTTTGTATAATCAGAGGTTGCTAATACTGGAGTGTTACTTATGGTACTCTTACATTCTCAGAAACGTGATCATTTCCCCTGTCCATGTGAGTGACCCTTTAGTCTTCTGTGCTTCTTTAAGTCCTAGCAAAAGGGGTTTTGTGTAACCGGAGAAGTCACAAATCCAAGCTTTACAATACTTACACATTCCTAGGAACTGTTTCATTTCTTTCAAAGTGGTAGGTTGTTGTGTATTTTGTACTGAAGTTGCTCTCTCTGGGGTTACTTTTTTTCCTGTTGAGGATAGAGTTTGCCATACATATAAAACTTCCTTCTGACAATAAAGCATCTTGTTTTTGTCCACTTTGTATCCCTTTTCTGCAAGCAATGACTATAGCGCCACTGAGTCCTTTCTACACTGCTCTTTGGTGTTGCTACACACTAGGAGGCCATCGACATACTTAATGATAGTTCCTAATTCCATATGTAATATTCTGTTAAAGATTATGGGGCCTCACAGTACCCCTCGAGGAGCCTTTTGTGTTGAAATCATTGACCATGATATGCAAACACAGTGAGGTACTGAGAATCAGGGATTGATGGGATGGAAAAAAGGCATTTTTCAAATCAATTATAGTAAAATGTGTGGCTTCGGTGGGTATGTTACATAGTATTGTGGCAAAATGTGACACTACCAGGAACTCTGCTTCAACAATATTGTTCAAAGAGCAGAGATCCTGTATCATTCTCCAACTTGAAGCCTTCACTTTTTTGACAGGCTATATCGCCATATTGCAAGAGGAGTGTGATGGTACTATTAATCCTTGCTGCCATAATGCTACAATAGTGTCATAAATCCCTTCATCTGCTTCCATGGATAATGTTTATTGTTGTACTCTAGGTTATATGACACCCTGCTTCAGTTTTATGTGGATGGTCCCTGTGCTCTTCAGTAACCCTAAATATCGGGGCTTTCTGGTCCACGAGGTACTGGGTACTTTTGCCATGTCTACCTGTAAGTGAGTGGGAACTTCTCTAACAATAAGTGGAGTGTGTGGTACTTCTCTATGTTGCATCATGACCTGACAAGGGATAAATATTTCAAAAATCATTTCCCCATCATCGTCAGCATCTTCAAACAACTCGGACAATACCCTTAATGGTCCTTTCTCGTCAGTCGCTATCAATATCACCATATCCTTTTTAATTAGTCCCGCCTTCAAAACAAGTGTAAGAATGGTACCTGGAGCATGCTTTGGAGGGACTGCTGGCCTAAACATAGGTTCCACTGGCACTCTCCAGGTTTTGCCTTTCATTCCTGGCACCTATCCGACCAACACTGTATATAGGAACACATTTGGGTGTATTAGCATCCCGCTTGTAGCTACATCCCTATAAAGTGCTTGCATTATCACTGCATCCCTTGCATTACATATTCCTGGGGTCGAACACACTACACTGTCCTCGGTAAATGCAATAGTCATGTTTAAGTTGCTCAGCAGGTCGCTACCTAGCAAGTTCACAGGGTTATCTTTTGAAAATAATGATAGGGCTTCCACCTCTTGGTACCTACCTTGATGGGTAAGTGTTATGTAAACAGAATTGACGTTATTGCCCCCAGAGAACCCCTGAATGCCCATGACCTTTCCTGATAAAGGAAAATGACCTTCCTTAATATAGCACGTTGTAGCTCTTGTGTCTACCATGTAGGTGAATGTTTTACTTCCTATCCTCACACCTACCTGGGGTTCCTCTTCTGGGTCGGCAGTGAATGACAGTACTGGGCATATAAGGACTATCTGTAGGCTGTCCTATTGGGGATAGGTGTTCGACCCAGGGAGTGGATAAACGCTCCCTCCTGGTACAGTTGCTCCGCTGTAATGGGTTACCGTACCATGTGGCAAGGTATTCTTGTCCCAGGAATGAGATTGAAGCTGTTGAGCTTGCTGCTGTATATACATTGGTGCCCGATTTGGACCTGGGCTCTGTTCTTGCTTGTGTGGGGATGATGGGTACTGATACCACGGTGGTTGTCCAGGGTTGGCCGCTTGCAAGGGTCCTGGGGCCACTGGGGGTATCATCTTTGATGCTGGGTGCTATGTAAGTGCATACGCGGGCCCATTGGGATAAACATGCGGATCATAAGACTATACTGGTCTGCTCCTGCACTCTTGCACAAAGTGTCCTGTTTTACCACAGGCCCAACATGGTCCCAGTCCCCCAACCCTCAGCCTTATTCCTCTGTATCCACCTCCTTATCCTCCCTGTAATCCTAATCTTCCCCTCTGATACCCTCCCATGTCCCTTCTATAATCTGGGTACCCTTGGTACCCCTACCTCCACTCTGGTGCCTGCCTTGGATTCGGCTGCCCCTCAGGGGAGCTGGCAATCAGTGATCCTTCTCCATTTAACTTCGCTAGGTTCTTCTGAACTAACTTTGCTTCAGCCTTCTGTGCCTGCTCCACTGTTGCCTTTTCCTGCTCCTGTCTTCACCTGCATTGATGCACTATAATCGCCTGACACTCAGACCATCCCTTCGCCTCTATGCCTACCACCCCATCTAAACCCTTTTGCACACCGTTGGGGATGCCCTTTCGTAGCATATGATAAACCATTGTTATGTTCTTGTCCCAGAGCTTTTCCATCTCTATTCGCTACATTTCTTGAATCTGAGTTATATACAATGCAGGGTCTTCATCTGCCTTCATGGTACGGGCCATAATCAAATTAATAGCTGGTATGTCTGGGTAGGCTGATCTGAATGCATTCCATAACCTTGCTTGACAGTAATTAAACTGTGCTCCATTATGATTGTAATTATTTATCTGTACCCCTAGATACCTCTCTTTTTCCAGAAGTCATCTGTCTGCAACACAGTGAGTAAACTTTTCATGTCCCCCACCTCCAATATAATTCCCAAAGTCTGTTTTTCTAATGTATATATCCATTTGGCTGCCCTGGCTGTGAGTGAGGGTAACGCCTTCATTAAACCGTTTCTGTCCATGTGTGGTCAGGGCACATATTGTGTCCTTCCATGTCCCTTGTGTAGTAACAGAAGCTGTGTTCCCGCCCATTTAGCCTGTGCAGTCCTCTCTTCTCTCTTTCCTTTTGCGACAGCCATTCAACCTGGCTGGGCCCTAAGCCTTGGCCCACATAGACTCTTCATCCTCGGTATCGGTACTGGTTGTATCTCATCCCGAGGCAAGGGGACTGAGGAAGGGTCTACACCATTGTGTAAATAAGTGTGTACTGCTTGCAGCGCAGTACCAGGAGGATGACCTCCTGGTACTCCCCTGCCTCTCGCTCTGATGCCCACTTATCTTCCTCCTCTGTGACCTCTGCATCTCTAGCAGTTCAAGCCAGTTCATACTCAATGCTGACAGCAAGTGAAGGACCCTCTAGCTTCAGTTGCAGCTAATTGCACATCCTTAATCACTCTACTATCAATTTCAAATGGAACATCACCTGCTCTCCATAATCTGTGCCTATCGTCAGCTTCTGCCCCACCCCCTGCTCATGCAATACTCGCGCCAACTCCCCCTTTGTCCTGTGGAGCGCCATTTTGAATTCTCTCTTACTTCCATAACCAATGGGTCTCGAGTAGCATTAGCCACTGAAGCGCGCTCAGTATTCATGCTAACAGAGGGAGCTCTCTGCCATGGTGCACAATGGGGTACATACTGGGGGTTGGTATACCATGCTGCAGGTTGCAGGGGGCAACACCTGCATGGGGCAGGGCTATGGTGATCATACTAGGTGTAGGTATTACCCCTTTCTGCTCCTTTTGTTCCTTTGGGGCATCTTCAAAATTCTCGACCATTCATCAGAGTTCAAAAATGCCTTGCCTACTTCTCAACTTTTTCCCCTTGTACTTCATAGGCAAATACATGTATATATGCCCCAACACATTGTTATTATTTGTAGCTTATTTAAGGCCATGGCTTAGGCATTCCCCATTTTGTACCAGCGACCCACTCACAACGGTATTTGAGAATCTTTATGGGGTACCGTAGAAGAGCAGAACACATGTATTCAAGTGGGGTGCACATATTTCTATCTTCTTTATCCTTTACAAATAAAACACGTATTTCTCAGCTAGCTGATCCAGCAGCACTCTTCTTCCCCGCCCTGCCAACACTGTGCACACTGCCTGTGCCCTCAACCCAACCAACACCTCACTCATCTCTTCTCGCTCACACACGCATACTCCCCACCACACACCTCTATTCATTCAATTGGGCAACCACCACGCCACGACACAACAATTCTATATACACAATAAGCCAAAATCAATACCATAAAATACCATAAAACATAAAACCACACTTATTTACACAATGGTGTAGACCCTTCCTCAGTCCCCTTGCCTCGGGATGAGGGCATTTCCCATCCTCACGCATCCTTATGACGGGCGAAGGTCTCCCTGGTCCCCTATATAATGAACCACTGCTTCTGCTTGCAGCGCTGCCTTGCCACTTGTATGAGAAGATCCTGTTTCCTCTCTTTTCTTTTATCACCGCTAAACTAGTTAGGACGTCCTCTTTCCTCGCATCAGAGGACATCCCTCTGGACACCATTATAAAAACAATATATATCGCCATGTGGTTGGTTCTCTCCACACACTTATAATCACTCAATTTCTTACATCATCCCCCCGTTGTTTTCTACTGCAAAGGTGAACTTACGTCTATACGTTCTCCCGAGCACTTTCAATGCAGGGCCCCCATCAATTCGACTGCACAACTGGGTGCAGCACTCTGCTCCAATGAACAGGCAGGCCTTCTGGCAACACGGCACCCCGAAAACCTCTTCAAATCTTGCACATAGGAATGATTACTGCAGATGGGCGCCATGACCCATGTTGTGCGTTCGGTTGGCCCCTGGCCACACAGAGAGTCAGGGTCACCAGCTTTGTAGGGTGACTGACCCAACACCCGAATTACACTAACAATTCCAAGAAGACCAAATAATCAAGCCAACGTTTGCAAGGAAAACAAAGGTTTATTACAATCAAAAGATTTCAGACAGTCCTGTAGAACCAAACTAACATGGAGCTCGCCCCACCCAAAGAAGTTACATCATTTTATAGCGGAAAACTGGAAGTTAACATACCTATGCATAATAATTAGTACAACATAATCCTGCACTCCCCATTGAATAATACCTACCCACAAGTCTAATTATCCCCTATAGTCCATTATCCTACTGGTCACACATTGTTTAAAACACATTCCCCTAAACACGTGACTTATTACATAGTTACTTGAAACTTAAAAGTTGATTGACTATGAGGTACATTGTTGCCATAATATATTTAGTTGCTGAATAAACATTCTTTACCTTCGCGTGATGTGCACCCTTCCGTCAGAACCTGATCAAAGTGTGAAAAGCAAGGCCAACTCTGCTTTGGTAATACAATGGGTTCTTGTCATTATACCCGTCATTGACCACGTAAATTAATTTATTGGCATCACCTCTGATCCTTCCACCCCAAATCATTGTACGGCCATAGCATGTCTCGTCCCTTATCTCTCTGAGAACCCCAGTGCCCAGGGATGTCGCTATCGAGGCACCACTCTTTTGTTTGAATTTCACGTATTTATTAATCCCCTTGTGTGCAGCGCCTGCAGCTCAAATAGGATGACCACAGTTTGGGCGAGGGCAGTTGTGCTCCCCTATCCCCCGGATCTCATCTGTGTCCCAAAGTTTCCCTGACTATATCTCACACATCTACCTCTATTAGCAACTTAGAAGCACATCTCTAAGAACACAACCTTGTACACTACCGCTAGATACTAGCTACATCACCCTATCTTTAACCCCTGCAACATAAATAGATGTGTCGCTTATTCGATGTAGCTAAATGGTGTTTCTAATATATGTTAAAGCTAAATAGGAGTAAATATATATGCATTCTGCTGCACCAAACTAAAACTGCTAACACTATGCCGCCTGCTAATATGCCTTGCGCTATCTTAATCTCTTTGCCTGCCTAGAATGTTGCACTTGCATCCCTATCCCAATATGTGAGCGCATTTCAGTGACAAGCTTTATCATGGGCTATGTATATTTCAGGTATTTGCCAATAATCATCATCATCAAGAATACTCTTAAGGCAAGATAGGAGCTCAAACTGAGCATTAAAATCACTGGCTAATAGCAAGGCAGACTTCTTAGCCCTGTTGTTCTCACTTTGGAGGAGCTCAATGCAAGACTCCAGGGCCTGAATTACAACTGTAGATGATGCAGCCTCATTTGGTCTTACATATACGTTTAGTAGGGTGATTAGTAATCCATCTGGAAGTTCCAGCTTAATTTTATTTATAAGATTATTGGAATCTACCTGGTGAACTTTTTCATTTAACTTAGTTTGCATAACAAGAGGCCCCCTCTAGGATGTTCTCTGCCCCCTTTGAGTGCAGGTTTTGCATAACAAGTATACCTGGACTTATTATGGGGGCTACAGCCCGTGTTTAAATATTATCAATACATTTATGACAATGTTTTATTAAAATCAAATAATATGGTAACCTTTACTTACCCATAATATAAAAACATAAAATATTACACAAAATAACTAAAATTATTTACATTATAAAAATTGATTAACATCAATAAATACACAACATACATACATTTCAAACTTATTAACATTTAAATTATGACAGTCATACTTTAAATAAATTAAACTGCAAGCATCTATAATGCTAACTAATATCTACGAAATAATGCACATTTTAAATACTATGCCAAAAGCAGCACAAGTGTAATACATCTATAAAAACGGTTTCTCATTTTTATCAAACACAAAGATATATTCATAAAACAAATGACATCACCATCACTGTAAATCATTTTACAACCTAAACTATGTATTACAAAACAAAAAAAGGGTTAGTTAAGGTGACCACCTTCATTATAAATGATTTTACAACCCAATCGAATATTACAAAATAAAAACAGGATGAGTTAAGGTCACCATGATATTTGATGTTAATATAATATATTTTTATAAATGTATTGTGAATATATATAGCTTGTTTCATCATTTGTGCCATTAAAGCAAAGTACCTTCCATAAAAAATTTCTTATAAAATCAGAATTTCATACAAAAAACATATATAAAGAAAGGTAACATTCCATTTAAAAACAGTTTAAAACCATCAAACAGGTTCAACCCCTCCATTTCCGCATGGCTTTTCTGTCAGGAATCGCTCTTCTAATACTCCTAGTGCACCTGGTGTTTCGTTAACAGCGGGGCATACACACTCAGTAGGAAGATCTCAGAAGTCCTGCCTGATTAAACATAAGTCTTTCATACCACAGTCATGGTCTTTACGAGAGCCTTGGTTGTTACCATGGAAACACTGGCATACCAGTTTGCGCTTACGTTCTGCCTATGCGCTCTCACGTTACCCACGACATGGCAGATCAGCTGACTGCAATATAAGCTTCTCCTCGACGCCCGAGCGGCACTTCTGAATTTGCTATTCAGCTGCGTTTTGGTTCTACGTACCTTGTATTCCTGGCCTCTGGATCTTACTTTTCCTTGTCCTCCCTTGTCCTGTTTCTTGAACCCCGATCGTGTTTCCCCTTACCTTTTTTGCTTCTTCAACGCCGACCTGGACCGCTGACACGGATTGCTTGCCTCTCGATTTTCTACAGTCACCGCCAGCACAACGCCGACCCCGGAATGCTGACACGGATTGCTTGCCTTAGGTTTTGTCTACAGTCACCCCCAGCACAAGGCCGACCGGGAACGACAGACTGAGTTCTCCACAACTTCGTTCTTTCCTCATATTATCAAGGAACTTGGCATGCACGGACCCTGGGCTTAACGGATTTTGCCAGGTGTGCATGGACTAGACCAGTGCTAGGCATCCTTGCGCCATCAGTGTTAGGTTGCCTGAACGGGACACCATTGCAGGCGTCCATGTGCCGGCGGGATAGGTCACTCCACCAAGGACTTCCTCTGGAACTCGCAAGACTCCTTTGATGGTAAGACTGTTCCTTTTTATCTCAATTCTATTGTCTATATCTCTGTTTACCTTTACGTACAGTACTTCTATTTTGCCTAAAGGCTCTCGCCACCTTTGTACTGTTAGAACAGGATTACTCGTTACTATACAGGAAAACCCCTGACCTGGAAAGCACAAGTGAGCCTCCTTCTAGCCTTGGTGCTTACTGTTGTTTATGCTTGAGACCAGTTCTTGATTACTGTTTTCTTGAATACAGTGGCTGTGACGTTCCCATTCCAGTGTGCAAATCCTGTTCCTGGGTGCAGAGTCCATCTTCCGACTAATCAAACTCTCATACCGTCCTTGTGTACGATTAAGAGTTGTATTGGCAGTAAGATATTGTCTTCTACACGATGAGCCAACTGCTCCCTTGGGCTTCGTAATACTTGGCAGTCTTACATATTCGGAAGCCTTCTAAAATTAGCCATGGAAGTCTCTAACGACCCATTAGCAGCTTTGATCCAGTTGGTCATAGACCTCTGTGCTGATATCACTGCCGCTCATGATGCCACGCAACAACGTATAGACAGCCTACAGGCCGGATTCCATGCCAGTCAAGTCGCTGTGGCTGGGGCCCTCGATGGGGGTTCTGTACCGGGGATGCCATGCCTCAGCAAGAGAAAGTACCTGTTTTCATGGCCGCCCAATTTCCTTTGGCTCCTCTGGAGCGCTTTCATGGGGACCCCAAGACATATTGTACCTTCAGTAATCAATGCAGGTTACATTTCTTGTGCCGTCATACCTCGTTCCCTGACTCCATCACAAAGGCAGCTTTCATTCTATCCTATTTAGGTGGTACTGCAGCAGTCTGGGCGAATCCCTTGCTGGAACAGGGCAGCCCATTGCTATTTGATTGCGATGCCTTGATAGCCGCCATGCTCGAGTATTTGATACCCGCTACAACTCTCAGGCTACAGACTTAGAACTATTATCATTGAAACAGGGAGATGGCACCTTGTTGGCTTATCTGGCTAAATTTAACCAACGTGTAGCAGAGACGGGTTGGCCAGAGGAGAAGAAAGGGGCATTGTTTTACAGAGGTCTGTCCGACAGTCTAAAGCACACCCTATCTATGGTTCCGGTGGTACCTACTGGGTTTCCTGAAATAGTGGATCTGATATTGCATATCGATGCTCGGAAAGCAGAGCATAGGGGGGAGAAGAGGAACGCTGTTCATGTCTTGTCAGCACCTATTACACCTTCTCTAAGGGAGAGCGAGCCGATGCAGATCGGAGCAGTTCGTGGTCTGCTAACCCCCGAAGAAACAGAAACTCGGAGAAGGAACAATCTATGTTTATACTGTGGCACTTCAGACCATCTCTTGAGACTCTGTCCACGAAAACCCAAGAATCAGGGAAATGCCAAAGCCGACAATAGAGGGAGCCCCTTTGTCGAGCAAAAGTATTCAGGGCTCCGGTCTTCCGGCTCATTTTTCTATACCACTCACCCTGAAGTTCGCTAACGGGGCCATGTGTTGCACTGAAGCAACATTGGACTCAGGTGCCACTGGGAACTATGTTGATGTGCAGTGCGTTCAGGAATGGGATTTGACTCTGGTCGCTAAGGAGTACCCTGAGTTAGTAAACAGGGTGGATGGTATCACCTTATTTTCAGGTCTAGTCACGCAGCAAACCACTGAACTCACTATGCCTATTGCCCTAGGACACACCGAGACAATAACATTCGATGTCATTCTGCACCACAGTTTCGTTTAATTCTTGGTTTACCTTGGCTGGTGTTGCAAAACCCTGTGGTGGACTGGCGTACGGGATCATTGGGGATTACCTCCGATCATTGTGAAGCGGCCTGCCTCGCTAAGGAAGCCACAAGACATGCTCCTTGTCATGCTCTTCTAGACATTGCCTCTGTTGTTGGTGCAGTCACCGTTACTGTCCTTCCTGAGGAATACCAAGCCTACAGTGATGTTTTTGATAAGGGAGGGGCGGATGTCTTGCCACCACATAGCCCTTATGATTTTCCGATTGATTTGGTGGAAGGAGCTAAGGTTCCCTCAGGTCGTATCTACTCCTTGACCCAAAAGGAAGATGCCATACTCAAGGAGTATCTGGACAAGTCCTTAAAGAACTGATTCATGTGACCTTTACGTTCTCCAGCAGCATCCCCCTTGTTTTTTGTTCCAAAGAAAGAGGGTGATCTGCATCCTTGTATAGATTACCGGGCATTGAATGCAATCACTATTTGCAACCAGTATCCTAGTCCTCTCATTTAAGTCTTGTTGGACCAGATGTGGTCTTCCAGGATATTCACCAAGTTAGACTTGAAAGGTGCTTACAATCTGGTAAGGATGCGAAAAGGCGACAAATGGAAAAAAGCCTTTAAAAGCAGGTATGGCCTTTTGAGTATGCAGTCATGCCATTCAGGCTCTGCAATGCCCCTGCAACCTTTCAACACTTCATGAACAAAGTCGTTATGGACCTATTAGACCAATATGTGGTGGTCTATCTTGACGACATCCAATCTACTCACCATCCTACGACTTGCATGTACAGCATGTGTCCACAGTGCTTCAACATTTATGAGACAATCACCTGTATGCCAAGCTCGAGAAATGTGTTTTCCATGCTTCCAGGTTCCAGTTCTTGGGTTATGACATCATGGACCAGGGTGTAAAAATGAGCCGGAGTAAGATGAAGGCTATCCTTGAATGGCTGGTTCCAAAGTCTATAAAAACCCTACAGTCCTTTCTTTGTTTTTCAAACTTTTATAGACGTTTCATACATTTCTCCTCCTCCATGGCCACTCCATTAACGCACTTACCAGTAACAAAAGCCCGTTCTCTTGGGGAGAAGAAACATAGCAGTCCTTTGACGCTTTGAAGAAGGCCTTTACATTCTTTGCTGAAGCAAATGCTTCTGACATAGCTGTAGGTGCAGTATTGTCTCAGATATGTACCAACACCAGTTTGCTACATCCAGTGGCTTATCACTCACGAAAGCTCACTCGGTATGAAAGCCGTTATACCATCACTGAGCGAGAACTCCTGGCAGTCCCTGATGCTTTTGTAGTTTGGAGATATCACTTATTGGGTACTGTGACCCCGGTACATGTCTTTACAGATCATCGCAATCTCCTTGCCCTGCAGTCTGTCAAATGCACTACTGCACGCCATGGCAGGTGGCATGAGTTGTTTGCTCTGTTCAATTTTGTAATCACGTACCGTCCCGGTTCTTTATACTCAAAGGCCGATGCTTTATCAAGAAGACATAGCTCCCCTACTTCACATGACTGGGAGGTCAACCTACTATTACCTACTTGAGTGGTTTGTGCTTGCACTCTCGATTCTTCACTGTAGGCAGCCATTCAAGATTGGGTATCAACCAATCCCAGGGAATTATCAAACTACAAGATATAATAAATTTCTTGCCCTATGTCCAAACTCGCATTTACATTCCTGATCCTGAGACCAGACGGCTTGCTTTGCAGTGGTGTCATGATTCCTCCATGGCAGCTCATCCCGGTTCCCGCAAGACCATCGACTTACTGAAGCGGTGGTGCTGGATGCCTTCATTATCAAGAGATTTAGCTGCATATATTGCTATTTGTGCTCAGTGTAAAGGTTCTACTGCTAAGCCGGTGGGTTTGCTTCAGCCCCTACCTGTACCTAGCAAGCCCTGGTCTATGATATCCATGGAATTTATTTTGGTAGAACCTATGGTCCAAGGTTATGATACCATTTAGGTTGTCATCGACTGCTTCACGAAACTAGCTTTGTTTGTTCCTTGTCAGGGGTTACCCAGTTCTCCTGCCTAGGTGGATCTGTTCTTTCGTAATGTTTTCTGTTTCTTTTGCCTACCCGACATTATCATATATGATCAGGGTTCACAATTTACCTCCCGTTTTTGAGACATCTAATGACTCATCTGGGCATTGATGACCGTTTCTCTAGCGCCTACCACCCGCAGACAGACGTTCAGACTGAGCGTTTAAATTCCACACTTGAAAAATATCTGCGTTGTTTGACAATGCAGTTCCCAGAGTACTGGCTTCAGGTCTTCACGACGGAGGAGTTTGCCTACAACAACTCTGTTCATGTTTCTACCGGCAAGTCTCCATTCTTTGCCATGTATGGGCGACATCCTCGAACGCTTCCCTTGGATAACGCAGTACGTTCTGCCAGTCCGGCGGTCATTGACTGCATCAAGGATCTTGCTACTATACATGCTCAGCTTCATGCACACCTGCTGAAGGCACAGGACCAGGCCAAATTGAATGGGGATCGTCATTGGCAGGCAGCACCGGTCTACCTCTTGGGTATGAGGGTATGGTTATCCACAAAGAATCTGCGTATTCCTGGTCGCCGGTGTCTCACCCCGAGTTTTGTGGGTACTTATCCTGTGCAGGATGTCATCAGCCCTTCGGCAGTCAGATTGGTTTTGCCCCGGTCATGGAAGATCCATTCTGTGTTCCACGTCTCCTTGCTCAAACCTTGCACTGCTGACGTCAGGTTGCCCGTGCATCCACCTCCGGTTCTGGTTGCAGGTTTGGAGGAGTACGAGGTTAATGCCATTTTGGATACCAAGTTGTCTCGTGGCATTCAACCATACCTGGTCAATTGGAAAGGGTATGGTCTTGAGGATCGCACATGGGAGCCTGTTTCTAATCTCCATGCACCCGAATTGTTGGCCCCGTTTCTGGCTTCGAGGGGAAATGGGGGGTGTTTGGGGGAGGAAATGGTCAGGAATAGCTCTTCTAATACTCCTAGTGCACCTGGTGTTTTGTTAACAGTAAGGCATACACACTCAGTACGAAGATCTCAGAAGTCCAGCCCGATTAAACATAAGTCTTTCATACCACGCTCATGGTATTTACGAGAGCGTTGGTTGTTACCATGGAAATGCTGGCGTACCAGTTTGCGCTCAAGTTCTGCCTATGCGCTCTCACATTACCCATGACATGGCAGATCAGCTGACCGCAATATAAGCTCCTCCTCCGCGCCTGAGTGGCGCTTCTGAATTCGCTATTCAGCTGCGATTTGGTTCTACGTACCTTGTATTCCTGCCCACTGGATCTTGCTTGTCCTGTTTCTTGAACTCTGATCTTGTTTCCCCTTACCTTTTGTGCTTCTCCAATGCCGACCTGGACCGCTGACACAGATTGCTTGCCTCTCGATTATCTACAGTCACCAGCAGCACAAGGTCAACCCCTGAACGCTGACACAGATTGCTTGCCTTACGTTTTGTCTACAGTCACCACCAGCACAAAGCCGACCCGGAACACTGACATGGACTGAGTACTCCATGACTTCGTTCTTTCCTCCTGTTATCAATGAACTTTTTCACCAAGGAACTTGGCATGCCCGGACCCTGGGCTTAACGGATTTTGCTAGGTGTGATTGGACTAGAGACTGCCGATTCTGCACACCCGGTACTCGGCATCCTCATGCCATCGGTTTTAGGTTGCCTGAACGGGACACCATTGTAGGCGTCCGCATGTAAGCAGAATTGGTCACTCCTCCAAGGACTTCCTCTGGAACTTTCAAGACTCCTTTGATAGTTAGACTGTTCCTTCTTATCTCAATTCTATTGTTTATACCTCTGTTTACCTTCACTTAGAGTACTTCTATTTTGCCAGCAGGCTCTCGCCACCTTTGTACCGTTAAAACAGGATTACTCGTTACTATACAGGAAAACACCCAACCTTGAAAGCACAAGTGAGCCTCTTTCTAGCCTTGCTGCTTACTGTTGTTTATGCTTGAGACCAGTTCTTCATTACTGTTTTCTTGCATACAGTGGCTCTGACGTTCCCGTTCCAGTGTGCAAATCCTGTTCCTGGGGGCAGAATCCATCTTCCGGCTAATCAAACTCTCATACAATCCTTGTGTAAGATTAAGAGTTGTATTGGCAGTAAGATATTGTCTTCTACACAATGAATCAACTGCTCCCTACGGCTTCGAAATACTTGGCAGTCTTACACTTTTCATACATAGGTCCATTGCATCTGCTGCCCTTCTTATGCCTTTCAAAGTACATCACTCAAATGTCTTTGTAATTAAGTCAGAAAAAAGACAAAATGAGGGACAGACTCATATATTGACCCACACACTGAGCATTTAATATCATTTTGCCCATACCAATTCCTCTTGAAGGAGGCCACTCGTAACGTCCCTGCTCTAAGATCATAAAGAAGCGAACGGACATAGCCTAGGTTAATGACATCCAGGTGCTGTTCATATCCGAAGGTTACCTTGACCTGCACATTTTGTTGGCTACAAGAAAGTCTTGCACAGGCTGCCTCCATTGTTCGTCTACAGTCCAATCTGCATGCTGTTTTTACCGCAGTCTTAGAATTGGCTGCCATTCTAGATGGACTTTCCCTGAGTGATCCTAAGCACAATCTCATGCACCAGAATTCTATGTGCTTAAGCCACAGAGTTGATCAGCTTCCTTCCAATGCCAGATCATTTTTCAACAGTTCTCTGAACATATATAACCCTGGTGCCATCCAAATAGGAACCCAAAACAGGAGCGGTTTAATAGAAATTGAATGCTCAATGGGATGCAAATCACATTCAATATGAAATATTGCATTGGGTGCACTACTGGGTTGCATCAACAGAGATTTTAGGAATTTATTTTCTACCATGCTCAAGGGCCCTATTTTGCCATAGCCCCAGATCTCTGTGCCATATATTGCATCTGGGGTAGCTTTTATGTACTGATATTAGCTATGTTCATACATTAATGCCATTATTTCTGTTTGTTGTTTTAACCTTAACTCTTTTGTATTTCTTTTTCAAATAATTAAAGTACGACGGTCGCTGCACTGTAGTTAAGGTGTTTAGCATGAGGCAAAGGAAATCCGAAAATTCTATTGCTAATACCTTTGACTTGCATGACAGATTTGTCTGACATTTTTCTAAACAAAACATTTGTCACAGGGACCTCCAGACTGGAAATTATGGGAATGATCTGATAAAAAATGAAAAATGTATTAATAAAGCAACAAAAAAGCTCTGTTTGGCCTACTTCCATTAATTTTCCCATAGAGAAAAAATCAAAATGTTATCAAGCCAATGTGCAAAAATCACTGGAGGGCAATGGACCAAATAAGAAACAACTTGAGCATGAAGCATTGACTTAATTTCTTGGACTTTTGGGTTTATTGCATCCAGTAGTTTTAGAAATATTTTACTGGGAGGGGTGCCCATTTCCCCCAAAAATATAGCTATATCTCCTATGGTGCTATGCAGCAGAGATGCTTTTCAGCAATGAAAAGCTACCATTTTGTTTTTTTTGCTCAATGCAAGTGATTACTGCAGTAATATCCAGGGAACGGAAAACGAAAAGTGCAAACAAGTGGTTCTATGTTCATTCATCCACAGTGTTTTTTTTTCGATGGGTTTTTGCTGGTTTTCTTTTCTCCAAATAAACTCATTGGGCCTCATTACGACCCAGGCGGTAAGGGGTTTACGGCAGCGTAAACAGCGCCGACCCTTACCGCCTGAGTACGAGGTCCCTTAGCGCCATGGCGGATTTAACACCTGCTTTTAGCAGGTGTTAAAATCCATGGCGCTAAGGGACCATGGAGTTAATTACGCCACCGTAATTTACGGTGGCGTAATTAACGCCTTCCCCACTCCCATTATGCCCTATGAGGCAAAAATGGGAATGGGGAAGGGTAAATGGGGATTGGGGACTTACCGCCCCGCCAAGGTCGGAATGGGGCGGTAAGTCCGCCAACCACCATGGCGTAAACGTAGTTTACTTAACTTACCGCCTGGGTCGTAATGAGGGCCATTGACATTTTTATTTTTTATTTTTGGGGGGCTTCCCCCAAGCCCTCTGCCCTATTAATTTTAAAGAGTTTTTTCAGAAAATAAAATTCACTGTCAATGGATAAACGTTGTAACAAGAAAATGCCAATTTGAAGGAGGAAAACGGTTGAAATCGTATCAGTCTAGATGTGTGGAGGGAGAAAGAGGAAATCATGTGAAGTTTGGGGGGGTGGGCTGAAGAGCAAGTTACAGTTCAGACATTTTCACATTATCGAGGGAATACCAGGGAATCTTACAAGATTAACGCAAGACACGCTCAGGAGCAAAAATGCGCCACTTGAAGCAAAGGGAGAAAGGGAGTAATGGGAGGGGGCCAGTGAGATAAAAATCAACTGAGGTGAGAGGGAGGACTTCACTTCACAGTGATATTGCGGTATTTAGCACGAGATTACTGCTGTGATTATCTGAGGATTATCGGGGAATGAAAACTGGGGGCGATAAATGGGGGGACATCTGTTGGGTTCACATTTACTAGGCAGGGTGAAATGCGTCCTTGTGCCAGTGGCCCTGGTCATTGGGCCCGAAAAAGACCTATTGGTAAAACGTGTGCAGCGGCCACAGCCAAAGGCCATGGCTAAAGGCCATGACAAGTGTACTTGGAAGAAACATAGTGTATTAAAATATACAGTTGGCATGGACAAAGGGCATGCTCACTAGCCTGGGCCGAAGGCTATGGCTAGTGGGCCCTAAAGAAACCTATTGGTGCAACAGGTACAGTGGCCATGGCCGAAGGCTATGGCTAGTGGACCTTCAATAAACTATGGTATAACAAAACCTTGAAATTCATAGAAAAAACTTAAGTTAAGGGACGGTTAATGTGATCAGATTTAATGCAACAAAACCCTTGAAATTCAGCCGATGTGGGATGTGATGATTATCTTAACTCAGTGTCCCCCTGTTGCAAAACCCACGGCAACATACATAACAGATGGGATTCACAATGACAAATAAAATGAGAAGCCGGCAAGAAGGATCAGTGGGTTGAACAATCGCTGCTCCGATCTGTTTGTGATTTGCAGGTCGCAGACTCGAATCCCGGCAGGGAAAACTCAGACTTTCATTCTTCCAAGGTCGATAAATGAGTACTAACTCTGCTTGGGTGATATTGTATGTGTATGTGTGCTATGTAAAGCACTTAGGTGTAAGCTTAATATAAATAACATATCATTAGATCCTAGGGGTCATCAACTGGCAGACACTGAGTTAAGAGGATCATCACTTCCCACAACTGCTGAATTTCAAAGGATTTATTGCATTAAACCTGATCCCCTTCAGTATATATATATATATATATATATATATATATATATATATATATATATATATATATATATATATATATATATATTCAGTGAACAAACTTTGTTAAAAGGGACGTTATGGTTAAGTTGCGTTACTAAAAACCTATCAAATTCAGTAAAAAAACTTTGTTAAAGGAACGTTATGGTTCAAAGTAAAACTGAAGAACCCCTGAAATTCGGCAGTTATGGTAAGATAAGCAACCATAACTCGCGCCACCGTGCACTGCTAACACTAACACCCAGGACATCAAAGATGACATCACAAATGTCATTGATGACATCACTGATGACATCACATGTGCATTTACTTTTCATGAAAACTCTGTAGAAGGGATTCTTATAATGTTGACCAAAAAGTGTGAAGGGTCATTTCAATAAATATCATCTATTGAAGGGTGATCGGGACACCTCTATGAACTACTCCTTGTATCACAAAATGTGCTTATTGAAACAGAAATGCTCGATTGAAGTGTTTTTGTTAATACAGCAATCTAATAATACATATACAAAGGCAATGGTTGCAGCATGGACCACTGAAGTAAAGTATTTTGAATTTTGTAAAATTGGCCAGTAGTATCATAACTCCAAACCTATCAGAATCTTCACTAATGTTAAACTTGGAATTAACAGCCGACGATAAAAAAATTACTACACATATCTGCTAGTACAAAAATATATATGGAGGCACATAGAGGGAAACTCTAGTAAGGAGGAAAGAAACACCATGAACAGAAAAATTACACTAAGATTAGAATTCATCATCATCATGTACAAAAAATGAATTGTCTGCCTGGGGCTTGCTTGTTGTACCATTTATGTGCACCATGAGCTCAGGCCAAACCCTAAGCAAATTACCTTAAGAAGATAGCACAAGGTTAAGGTCTACATAAACAGCACCGTTACAGTATGTGTATCATGTTTTCAATGCAGTATGACCAGATCAAGTCCTCTGCTTGCAATTCTCACTGTCACTGAACAAAAACAACCAACCCTGAAATGTGATGTCATCAATGATGCCATTTGTGATGTCATCTTTGATGTCCTGGGTGTTAGTCTTAGCAGTGCATGATGGTGGAGCGAGTTATGGTTGCATAGCTTCCCATAACTGGTGAATTACTTTGGTTTCTTCGAGTTTACCTTACAACCATAACGTCCCTTTAACAATGTTTTTTCAGTGAATATCATAGGTTTTTATTAGAGCAACTTACCACACCGTCCCTTTAACAATATTTTTTGGGTGCATATATATATATATATATATATATATAACATGGACGCAGTAGCGTCCATGTAGTTATGTTTAAATTGGTGTTTCCATAAGAAGAGCATTTTTTGGGTGGCTTATAACTACGCTCTCTATGAACGAATCCTCACCAAACTTTGCAGGAAAAGTATATGGCCCACTCTGAAGTTTTTTGCAAAGTTTGGAGAGGTTTGGTCCAGGGGGGGCAAAGTTATAGGGGGGGTCCCAAAACTTTTGTTTTTTTCCCATAATGGGAAAAAACTTTGTGCACGCCTACAGCCCAAACCGCTGGACGGATTTACACCAAATGTGCGGCAGGAGCAGGGGCTTGGTCCCGAAAGCGTGCTTTTGCAAATTTGGTGTAAATCCGTCCAGTAGTTTTTTAAAAAAATGATCAAAATGTAAGGCAAAAATATCTCTGTTCGCTCCGCGGATGGACTTCCCGGTTCGCTCCGCGGACAGTGCCCTGATTGGCCGAGCGGCTTGCGTGATGTCCGCGGACATGCGACGTGTTCGCTGATTGGACGGCGTGGTGCGTGAAGCGCGTCAGATTTTCTGTGGCGCCCGCCATCTTGCATTCGTGGACGACCGCGGACAGCGCGGTGAAACTTGGATTAAAAATTGTATTTAGTGGAGTGTGTTGGTGTGTAAGAGTGTTTGGGGAGGGTGGGGGAGTATGAGATAGGTTCAATGTTCTGTTTTTTTATGTGCTAGGCACTTTTGTTGTGTTCGATTTTTCTGCGGACAACACGGCTGTTCTGAAATGTTCGTAAATAAACAGAATGGATTCGGTGTCAAGTTGAAAGTGTTCTAAGAAGACTCGTGGGGTCCTGGAATGTTCACAGGGGGTGTCCTGAAGACGTTGTCTGTATTGTTCGTTGTCAAGCTGAAAGTGTTCTGAGAACACTTGCGGTGTCCTGAAATGCTCGTACTTAAAGAAAATGGGGGTGTTCTGAGGACATTCTCCGTATTGTGTGCCTGCTTAGCTGTATCCAATGAGGGAATGGCACAGAGAATGAAGTGGAAATGGTAGAAGGGCGGTCTAAGAGTTATGCGGTCTGCGGACAGGGCGTGCTACATCCGGGGTTTTCCAGCAAATCCAGCAGAGAAAGAAGACTGTAGGGATCAGCCAATCAGATGTTGAGGTTGTGGATTTCTGTTCAAAGAGACTGTGTGTAGTGAAGATGGCAGAAGTGGAGAAAGTCAGGGTGTTGGTGCTCGGAGATATTTTTGTGCATGGTTTACAACAGTATGCTCAATGCAGGCATGTTGCAAAGAATGTTGATGTTAAAGGAGTGGAGGTGGTGTGGAGCACTGTGCCTGATTGCAATGTACAGGGAATTGTACAAGTTTGTGAAGATATGGGCAGGATCAACAGTCCCCATGTGGTAGTTTTGCACTATGGTGCTTTCCATTTGGGCTATGTCAGTGCCATACTTTGTTGGCAGATTTGGAACACTTGGTTCAAGCAGTAATGAACATCCTTCCAAATGCCAAAGTAATTTTTTCTGGATTAGTACCTCTGGAAATATGGGACAATAGTTCAGTTTTTTGTCCTCAGCAAAACAATGCTTGGTGTGTAATCAACAGAGGCATGTGTGCCTTCATGCTTAGAGCTGGTATGTTCTTCTGTAATAATGAGAATATTGATTCCAGTAATGCTGTTTATTTTAAAGAAGATGGCATTTCCTTATCTTTTATGGGAAATGCCATTCTGTTTTGGTATGTAAGGGTTGCTATGGAGAAGGTTATGTGAAGATTTTAGGAGTAAAGTAAGAAAAAAAAAATATATACAAAATAACAGGTGTCTGTCAAGCATCTGCAAAAAAAACAAAATAAACGGCTCTTTTCAGAGCCAACCTCAAAGGGGAAATGGGGCACACTATTTAAATTTACATTCACCACGCTCAGATTTTCGATATGTCCGCGGACATGGCGGTAGTCCGCGGACATCGAAATCACCAGCTAGGGGTTCAGTATGTTCTATGTTACATGTATATTAAGTCAGGGATATTATGGTTAAGTTGTGCTACTAAAAACATATGAAATTCAATAAAAAAAACTTTGTTAAAGGGACGTTATGGTTAAGTTGCGCTACTAAAAACCTATGAAATTCAGTGAAAAAACGTTGTTAAAAGGGACATTATGGTTAAGTTGCAAACATATTAAAAACACTAGTCAAACAAATGAAGCAATCTCTGGGGAGGTGAGGGGTGATGAGGATGGAATGGGACATGGCCCTAAAAAGCCCAAAAACGGGTGGTTTTCCACCTTTGTAGTTCGCTAACAGCCCAGGACAGCCCTGTAATGTTCACAAACATGTCAGATGTTTGGGGGCATCCATACATATTTTTGCATTATACAGGGTTGGTGAAAAGTAGTTTTTGGAATGGTTTATGACTTTGGCACCACTGAATGAAACTGCATGTTATGCGTAAGTTGCTCAACCTATGTGAAGTGCATTCTTTGGGCGGCTTATATCTTTGCCCCCCCCCAAATTAATCCTCACCAAACTTTGCAAAAAAAGTGTATGGACCCCTCTGATTGATTCTGCAAAGTTTGTTGAGGTTTCGTCTAGGGGGGCAAAGTTATTGGGCGATCCCAAAATGTGTGGTTTTCCTCATAGACACAATCGAAAATGAATTTTGCTCACCCCTACAACACAAACTGCTGGATGGATTTTCACCAAATTTGCAGCAGGAATGGTGGCTTGGTCCTGAAAGCATGCTTTTCATAATTTGTTGCAAATCCGTCCAGACGTTTTTTTTTAAAAAGCCAAAAAGTAGGTAAACAGAAATTGTGATATCTGGGTCCGGTCTGCGGACTCACTTCCCTATTCAGTCGCAGACATCCTCCTGGACCAATGAGGGCCCGGTGTGAAATCCACGTACATTCGGACCTGCTCGATGATTGAATGGTGAAAAACGTGAGCTGCGTCAGATATTTTGAAACAGTTTCCATGTTGGATTCATGGACAGCTTCTGTTGTCTGTGCACATTGCGGTAAAACCATATTAAAAAACAAACCATTGCTCTTGTCAAACTAATGAAACAATCTCTGGGAAGGTGAGGGGTGATGAGGATGGGATTGGATATGGGGTGGTTTTCCACCTTTGAAGTTTATGAACATTCCGGGACAGTCCGGTAATGTCCACAAACATTTGAGATGTTGGGGGGCATCCATACATATTTTTGCATTACAGGGTTGGTGAAAAGTAGTTTTTGGAATGGCTTATAACTTTGGCGCAACTGAAATAAATTGAATGACATTTTGTGATATCATTCTAGATCCGACCTTGAATGGTTCAACAATGTTTGGTGCTGTTTTGCCAAGAGGGAACAAAATTAGAGGGGGGTTCCAAAATATTTGAAATTTGGTGCTGTTTCATAAATCTGCATAAAAGTTTGTAAAAGGATTTTAGACCCAGATTTGAAAGTTTTTGCAAAGTTTGGTGGGATCTTGTGAAGAGGTGGCAAAATTAGAGAGGGGTTTGGACATTTCCAGATGGCTTATGACTTTGTTGCCATTTGACAAATGTGTACAAAAGATTTTAGAAAGATTATAGACCCAACCTTGAATGTTTGTGCAAAGTCTGAATGGATTTTGTGAAGTGGGGGCTGCGTTATATGACTATTTTCTGTACGTACGTTTTGACACTTTTCAACAAAAATAAATGGATGGATTTGCAGCAAAGTCGTGCAAGGAGCATTGCCAAAGACCTGAAAGCATAGTTTTGCAAATGTGTCCATGTATAATTTTTTGAAAGTGTTCTAATATAGGTACAAAATATAGTGATATACATTTGGTGACTGGGGTATAGCCTGTGGCCATGGGCAGTGGCCAGATTGTACAGGTCATGGACTCTGGCCATGGGCAGTGGCCAGATTGTACAGGTCATGGACTCTGGCCATGGGCAGTGGCAAGATTGTCCGAGTCATGGCCAAAGGAAATTACTCTGACAATCTGGCTACTAGCCATGACCACGATGGACTGGCAATTTGATTGAATTTGGCATGGCCATCAGGGAATGGCAGTGTGGTAAAAATAAAATCGAAATTGGAATCAGAACAGCCGTGTTGTGTGCAGAAAAATCGAACACAACAAAAGTGTCTAGCACATAAAAAAAACAGAACATTGAACCTATCTCATACTCCCCCACCCTCCCCAAACACTCTTACACACAAACACACTCCAATAAATACATTTTTTAATCCAAGTTTCACCGCGCTGTCCACGGTCGTCCGCGAATGCAAGATGGTGGGCGCCACAGAAAATCTGACGCGCTTCACGCACCACGGCGTCCAATCAGCGAACACGTTGCATGTCCCCGGACAAACAAAAGTGATATAACTGTTCTGCTGTGCACAGCGGGCTTGACAGTCGGCAAGGAGAAATGTCTACTCTGATTTAAATGGGACATTTATTTTTTGCCTGTGGCTATAATTCTGCCTGTGGCTACAACTCGATGTGTTGCACAGAATTGCATCAACAGATTGCTGTGACTAATGCTGCATACACTCTGAGACAATGCTAATCAGAAGATAATTACAGAGGATGCCAAACCAGGTGCCCACGTGGTCACCAGGCCACCCCTTCAAATCATTAACCTTCTTTATTTAGGACAACAGCGGGACAAGATATTGGGATTGCATGCCAGACTCATTTCCACAACCTCGCAACAATGACTGGGCCACAATCCACATGCATTGAGAAAGACCATAGAGAGTCGAAACACGTGTTGGCTGACTTTTAACAATAAATATAGCACCAACAATGGTTTTCAAGACTGATTTATTACGACAATAGTTACTTATTGAATAACCCAACCCTAAGGTGAACAGGACTCACTCTCCTATTTGAAAATTAACACTTGAAGAAGGAAGGGCACCTTCACAAAAGAACCCCATCACTAGCAGCAGCAGGGTGATCCATTTAAAGTACCTTATGAAGCGTATTGATCTACGCATTCTACCACCCTGCAATTACTTGATAATCGTGTACTCTGATTTTATTATTGGGGCATGCAGCATGGCCGATGCCCTACCTTTGAATGGGAAAACATATTTTGCTTGCGGCTACAGCCTGAAGTGATGTACTGAATTACAACAAACGTGGGCGAGGAACATCAGTAAGGACCTGAAGTCATGCTGTTGCAAATCTGTTTTGTGTTTTATTTTGGCAAAGTGTCGAAGCGCAATACAAAATATAGTGACATCACTGGCACAAAACATAGTGTTAAAGTTTGGTGCATGTAAATTGGGCCTGGCCCTCGGCAAGGATGAATGCCTACTCTGATTTACTTATTAGGGCGTGTGGCATGGCTGAAGCTCAAGGTTTAAATGGGAAAATAAATTCTGCTTGCATACACTGCAGAAAATGCTGGACAGGATTGCAGGAAACTTGCATGAGCAGCACGAGCAAGGACCTAAAAGGATGCTTTTGCAGATCTTTCCTGTGTTTTACTTTTTTGAAAGTGTCAAAACGTAAGTACAAACAAAAGTGATATAACTGTTCTGCTGTGCACAGTGGGCTTGACACTCAGGCAAGGAGAAATGTCTACTCTGATTTGCCTGTGGGGTATGTGGCATTGCCCAAGCCCATGCCCCATGGATTGTGGAGACTGGCCTGGCAAGCCTTGAGCACTGGCCATTTGTTACATTATGAGGGTATAGTGGACACTAAATTAGGATGCTGGGTAGGTGCAGTGGAAAACGGGGTGGTTTGGTGGCTCTGGTGTCATGGTCGAGCCTCATGCCCTAGGCAATTGAACAATGACTTGCATCTCCAGCATGCGCTGCTGATAATGATACACATAAGTATGCATTGAAAACAATATTTTTGATAAAGGAGGTTTATAGTGTTTAATGTATGTTAAAAAAGAAATTATTAATAACTTATATATAGTGATGTAACATTATGAAACATTTTCACTTATAAAAACCAATTCAATTGACAGAAAACACATTGTTAAAGGGACATTACTGTTAAGATGTATCCCACCCTTGGGACTCCTGTGCGCCAGCAGTTAGCTAGTGGCCCCCGAACTTGGCATCACTTTGCACTTTCATGAGTACTTGTCCATCCGTACTGCCCCTTTTATGTATAGAATTCTCTCACTGCACAATGCATATGTGAATTTATGCACTGTGTATACTTTTTTGGTATAAGTATGAGAAATGCAGAAGCAAATGTTTGTAGAACATTGTTAAGTGGCAGTTGGTGGGTGGGAGTTTAATATGTTGATAGGCTATAATGTACAGTTTTTTAAAGTAATTGGAGGATATGTGTGAAGGGTTTAAAGCAGGCAATAAGGGAGTGTTCCAAACATAACAGTAAAAAGAGTAGAAGGGCTGTTTTATGTGATGGTGTGCATGTGCAATATGAGTTTTCTAATAAGGTATGGTCTAGACAGGGGAATGCAGAGACTGGATAGTCATAAAGAGCAATGAATTATGGTGTTTCTTGTGCACTAGAGAGAAGAATTTATTTTTCTTTAGTATACAATTGTCCATACTTTCCATTAGCATAGATGAAAATGCTAATAGGAATGTTGGAGAATCTTATTGAATCTAAATACTTCACTGAAAAATGTTAAGTAGATGGAGGCTATAAGCTAATTTTTTTTAGTTCTATTGTTTAACTGTAAAAGGTGGGTCCTAAAGGAACCTTTTTTCATGTTTTTTTGTTGTTGCAGGAGAGCCCAAAAATTAAGGTGGGGAGGAATTGAGGGAAGGCGAACCAACCACAAATATGGAGGGGCAGGTGGACAGGGGAAGATGTGGTGCGTGCGTTACACCTAAGGTATGGGGGCAGTGATTCTCATCTTCCTTGATTACAGTTTCAAACGCACTTCAAAATTGTTCTCCCTGCAGAGTGGTGCATTGCAGTACATACAGAGTACTGTTGTCTTCAAAAGATATGGATCAACAGGCTCTTTTATCGCTTGCAAGGTTGCTGGTGGGATTTTGTGTCCCAGAGAAGTAGGTTATGTGATGACAGTATTGGTCGAGGAAGAAGAGGTACAGGAAGACAGCCTACTACTTCCTAAGAAAGTAACAGCCTTTCTGAGAGCATTGCAGTGCTTGGATTTGGTGTGGCGTTGCATGGAGTTGGTTCCGTAGACGCACTGCCAAGGTAGTCCGCGACTGAGTACAACGTTGCACTGAGTTCATTTGACTTTCATAGCTTTAGCCTTTGGTACATTCCCAACAGTGGTAAAGAACTGCCACACTCATGATTCTCTCTGGGTGCTAGAGGTAGGCACTTCCTCTACGTCAAATTCATATTGTCCTCTTCATTGTCTTTTGAAGTATTGCACTTCTTTGGTTGTGTAGGTCCTCCAGCTGTTGGTGGTGGCTCTTCAGGAGGAGGGATGGCAATAGCTGATGCCATTTATAAGATAAATAGCAGTTTTGCTAATATTCTTCCAAGTATGTGCTGTGTACTAGATTGTTAATGGATACTGAGTAAGAATAGGTGTAGGAGCTGTGCAAGGTTTACTTTGAGCTTCAAAGTTCCTAGATGAGCTGAAAAATGCAGTTCCGAACAGTTCGCTAAGCACAGACCTGTACGCGAAGTGTGTATGCATTCGCAAATTGCAGACGCATTTGGAAACACATCTTCATGGTGCGTGTGCGAGGTCACGTGACCCTGTCCGGAAACGAAAAAAGTGGAAACATTTGCAAATAGTATATAGTAGTGTTAAAAATTATTCTAGAAGGTGGGTAATGGCAGAGTTTAACGTGAGACTTTCTAAATTGGAGAAACATGTTGCTATAATGGGGTAAGTATGATATTAGTAAGTTGTAGGAAATTAGGGTGTACTGGTAGAAACCCACAAAAATTCACTGAATAAACTTTGTTGCACTAATAAAAACCTATTTTTGGTATGTGCAAGATGTGTTTTATCAGGGTTCTCTTTTTTATACACTGTTTAATTTTATTTTGAATTGTAAAGGTTTGCAATAAACCAAACACAAATAATTTATTTTTTTAAACTATGAAATTCAATGAAAAAACTTTATTAAAGGGACCTTTTGGTAACAAGTAAAACTGAAAAACCCCAGAAATTCGCCAGTTATTGTAAGCTAAGCAACCATAACTCAAACCACCACCGTGCGCTGCTAATGCTAACACACAGGACATCAAAGATGACATCACAAACGTCACTGATGACATCACTGATCACATCACATATTAAATGAATCACATATCTGGGCCACTTGTTTTTGTTCACTGACATGTCTAGGCTTGTTTGTTTTTTACTGACAATCGGAATTGGAAAAATTCAAAAGGTGCTAGATATCTAGACATTAACCATCTCATAAATTCTTAAAGTACTTTCATTAGCATTTGATCTGAGCTCATGGTGCATATCATGGACAATAAACAGGCCTCAAACACACAACTTGTTTGTGTACACGATGATGAACTCTAATGTTATTGTCATTTTTTGGTGCTGTTCTTTCTTTCTTCCTTACTTTAGTTTCCCTATATGTGCCTCTAATTAGTATGCTTCCTGGGGTTTTCTATGGATTTTTTCTACTAACACAAGGGTGTGGTAAATGTTGAATTGCTACCTATTTATTCTATGTTTAACATTACTAAAATCTCTGATAAGGTAGCATTTATTATTTTTCTATCGAAAATTAACAGATTAAAAATATTGTACTTGTGGTGCATTCTGCAGCGATTGCCTATGTGTATGTATGAAGAAATAGTCCACAGGCGCCCCTCTCTACGAGAACGAACACTGCTAAATGACCTGTTCTTTGGGAAGGTACCCACTCGAGAGTCAGCAGCCACACTTTAGCTCACTGTGACTTTCACAGAAGGGAAATAACCATTTGCATATCAGTCTTTGCCCCGCCCACATGGGCAGTCCAGCAACGAAATGCTATGGCAATTCTCTTCTGAAGAAGAGTACCAACAGCAACCCCATACACATGTTTCAGCCTTGTTGGGCCTCATCAGTGAGGTGGAGCTGTGCCTCTCTGAGCACAGTGAGCAAGGGGTCTGTAGAGGATGTCCCAGATAAGACCTGCACCCCTGCCCCCCATTGCGAGTTGCCAGTAAAGTACTCGCCAAGGTATGTGACGTACGAGGAGCAGCTGAACCAACAAAGGGCTGCAATGGGCCTCTTCCCTGTGTACACTAGAAGATCAATACCTGTTGAAATGCCCATAATCAGGCAACCCTGGGCGGCACGGTACCCAATCAGACAACCGTACCTGCCATTGGTACGAAACGATGAGTATTTACAGACTGTCCACGAGGAGACCTCGAAGACCTTAATGGAAGGCCAATGGAAATAGACAAAGGGCCTAGGCAACCCCGAGAACAACCAGAAGTGGCTACTGAAAGCTATGCATACCAGCACCGAAAACTGCAAGGAGAATTGTAATGGACGAAGGGGGGAGACACTGTGAAAACGTACTAGAATGGTGCCATGAGACAAGATGGAAGCAACCGCCTTATTGAACGTGTGTAAATAAGCTTGAAACGCAAGATGCTAAGTAATCGATACCGCCTGCAATGCTTTAGTAGAAGAATAGAGCGGCATGCTCCAACTATATATGTCTACCTCAATACAGCACAATGTACACGTGCAACTCCATTTTGTTTGAGCAGAAGGATGCCCAGGCGGCCCAGGCCCAACTGGCTGAGTTTCACATCTAGGTCCAAGCTGAGGAAAAGAGCGGGATCGAAACTTAACAAAGGATGGCTCATGCCGGGGAAATCGAGGTCAACCAGAGAAGGGGAGGTGAGCATGAGCTCACGAGGCTCCAACTTCAGAGTATGCCAGCCCGCCCGTGAAGGTCAAGATAAAAGAGGCCCATGCAGGTGGCCAAGCGAACACAGAATCAAATGCACAAAAAGACTGAGAACTGAAGCAGATTCACGGTGGACCAATACGTGATCAGACAGGCGCGAAGATGTACCACTGCCTGATGTCATCCAGAACCAGAGGGTGCCATAACTTTTCCTGATAAGAGACTGCAGATCCGAGGCCATGCCCAGCCAACTAATTGACACATAGCCCTAAACCACTGATTGATGGAAGGGAGGCAGGGTGAATCTTGGGACACCAGGCACCAAGGTGTCTATTCTGCATGCTGCTAATTAAAGTGGAGATTTATGTTTAGGGGTGTAACTTGCCCAATCACAATGGACCATGTAATCTAGGGTCTTATAGAGACTGTAACCAATAGGACGTCGTACTTTTAGTGACGTCAATCACGTGTGTTGCAGAGGGATAGGCGTAGGCGCCCACCCGATAAGAGTTATCCAATCCGTATGCCTTATTTTCATATACAGATATAACACCTATACTTAAGTTACCCTTCCCAACCAATTATATTGCATGATGATTTTTTATAGAAGTGCACGTCAATGATGACGAGGTTTGCCCATAAAAGAGGCTGTTGTACTGAAGTTCAGGGAAGTCGGGGCGAGACAGGTGTTCGTGATGCTGCTGATTTCCACTAGCTGATGTATGAATCATTAAACGGACTTCCCTTTGCCAACTTACTGAGTCCCTAGTATTGATTTGTGCTGGAGTGTGTAAGTCCTGCACCCTGTCCTCACAAGGTGCAGCTATCTTGTATTACAAGTTTTCGAGGGTGAGTGCTGACCAATAGGCCCGTCAGTAATTACCTCTCCTCGTCAACAGGTCCACGTCAATGAAAAATAGTCCATATGCACCCCTCTGCAAGAACGAACACAGCTAAATGACCTGTTCTTTGGGAAGGTACCCACTCGAGAGTCCGCAGCCACACTTTAGCTCACTGTACCTTTCACAGAAGGGAAATATCCATTGCATATCAGTCTTTGTCCCGTCGACAGGGGCAGTCCAGCACCGAAATGCTATGGCAATTGTCTTCTGAACAAGAGTACATTTTTCAGTAAAGTAGTTAGACTCAATAAGATTCTCCAAAATTCCATTAGCATGTTCTACTATGCTAATGAGTATAATGGACAATTGCAGACTAGAGAAAAAGAAAAAAGCACACAAACAATTTTCTCTCCCAAATACTTTTCTCTAGCATAAAAGAAGACCATAATCCATGGCCCTTCATGACTATCCGCAGTCTCCCCAGTCTCCTCTCTAGACCATGCATTATTAAAAAACCCAGATTGTACATGCACACTATTGCACAAGACAGCCCTTCTACCCTTTTTAATGTTATGTTTGTAGCATTCCCTTATTGCATGCTTTAAAACAGTCACACATATATCTACCAATCAGTTAAAAAAAAACTACACATAACCCTATCAACATACTATTCCACAAACCAACTGCCACTTGAAGATGCTATACACATCTTTGGCATATGCATTTCACTTTCTTATCCAAGAAAAATGTACACACTGCTGCTATAAATGCACATATGCACAAATGGAAAGAGGAGTAGGGATTACCATGTGCTGATATGAGCCCAGAAGGAAAGTGCCAACACATACCAAACTGGGAGGCCACTAGCTACCTGCTGGGGCAGAGGAGTCCCAATGGTGTGGTACACATCTGCCAGATTGTAGACCCACAAGGGCAGTGCTGATGGGGGAGGTGTACTGGTTTCGACTAGATATAGGGCCTAGAACCTGTGAAGTTCATGAGAACCAGGCCACCAGTTTCAGAGGCACTGGTATGAGTTACAAGGGAAGGGATCAAGTAAAACAGGAACACAAAAGTAGAGATTTCAGAAGTTGCCGGAACTTAAGGAAATTATGAAAATTATAATTGGTTATTTATAATGCGCTTAATACCCAGAGGTTTCTAAGTGCGGACCCAGGGATCGAACCTCTGTTGCTCAGCGTCATCTTGCTTCCAAGACGAGAACATTGCCCCTGAGCTATCCTACCGCGACCAGCTCCATAGACATGCAGCTCAACTATAAGAGGAGCAGGAAGGCTTTTCCAAAAGAAAGCACCGGCTGAAGACAGAGACATGCCTCCAGCTCTCTGTTTCAAAAAGGGTTTGACAAGCAGAGTATTGTAGTTGCAGGATTGGAGGGCTCTAGCAGGGCAGTATTTAGGGAAAGAAAATTGGACATATTGTAGTCCTTGCAATTAGCTGGAGCCAATATACACATTTTCGGGCTGCACCGATACGATCTATGGGCTTGAGGCCAAGGATAAGTCTTGCACTTCTTTTCTAGATAAGCCAAAGGGGCCATAGACAACAAAGGGGAACAAATAGGGACGTTAAGGAAGAGCCTGTTACAGTAGTCCTGCCTACAAAGGACCAGGGCTCTACATAAAGTGATCTTCTGGGTGTAGGTGAGGAAAGGTACAATGCATGTAAGGAGATCATGCTGAAAGCATGGGCTTTCTTTACAAGCTCCAAAATCTGAGGAGTAAAGGACAGAGAGGACTTAAAGATACCCCAAGGTTTTTGGCCTCACAGGATGGTGGGAGTAGAGGGCCCAAAGACAACGGCCAGAGGGTAGAAGAACAACAGGGCACAGGTGTCACAGTAAAAGATATATCTCCATCTTACTTGCAATGAGACACAGATTGTTAGCCACACACAATGCCTTGATGGCAGTCTGACAATTAGAAATAAAAAACAAGGACAACCAATTAAATCAGGGAAGTTTAAGGAAACCTATCTGTTATTAACATAAAACTGGAAATGAGAAAAGAAGAAGGACATTGTGTGAGCTGGAGGGATGAAATAGATATGAACGATCCAAAAATCATATGATAAAACCATAGGGTACTCTGCAGGTACATAATGAGGTGGTAGAGCACAGCCAGCGCAGTTGCAGCTGGTAAGGGCAGTTATTGAGGAAAACAAAACAGTCAGTCCAGGGCCTGCTCCATGATGCTAATGGTATCATGTAACCATTTAATTAGGATACAATTGTTGACTGTGTGAAAGGTGGAGACATCAAGAAGCACGGTCCTCTATTGTACTACAATTAGTGCTCGCAGGGAGCAGGAGCGGTGGGGATGGTGCTCCTTTACTTTTTTAACTTAAGTTTTACTGTTTCTATACTTCTATTTAAGTTGAAACTTACACAGAATGTTCCCTTAAACAGCAGGTGCATGTGTTTGGGGGGGGACATGGTGATGTGGTTTGTGTGGAGTGGTTGCAGGCAGCAGGCAACATAGTTCCACTACTTCTTTTCATACATTTGGACGACTGACTACAATCATAAATATCATTTCCACTTTAATTAGATCATTCCCCCATATTACAAATACATACTCCCACTATATTAACTATAATTACTATACACACATTACTAGTGTGGTGGTTCCCGCCAGTGGGCAGATTCCATGAATCTGGCCACTGGCCGTAAGCACCACAATAGATTTAAACCACATAACAAGTACGTACAGTAAACCTTCAAATAACAAAACTCACCCTGAACCCCCTGCAATTGAGATGATATCCGCAGACACCAAAATTGGCCACGGACTCAGCAACATCTGCAAACCCTTTTTTCACCTACAAAACAGCTCCATATCATCTTTGTTTCACTCCCCTACCCTTACCACACCCTCTTTCAGACACCAAATAACCCGAAATATGTTTTCCAAACTGTTTGTTCACAGCGATGTCCGGGGACTACCGCTGTGTCCCCTGGCTGGGCAACACCCGCACCCACTTTTTTAACCTAGAAAACAGCTCCATATTCCTCCACCCCTCCAGTCCCTCTTTCGACCACTAAATAACCCCAAGTGAGTTTTCCAGACTTTTTCTCCCAAAATGCTATCCGCGGACACCAGCCGCTGTTAATGGATCCAACATGGCTACCGTTTCAAAAAATGTGGTGCGCCTCAAGCTTTTCTCCATCCAATCAGCAGGTACATACGATGACCCCAAATCGGGAAATGAGTCCACGGATGACCCAGATATCACTAATTGTTTTTGACCTACTTTTTGCCCATTTAAAAAAAAAACTACTGGATGGATCTACACCAAATTTACACAAGCACGCTTTTGGGACCAATCTGCCACTCCTGCCACAAATTTGTCCAGCGGTTTGGGCTAAAGGAATGAGCAAATATTTTTTTCCATTGCGTCTATGAGGATTTCCACAAATGTTGTGACCCCCACTGTAACTTGGCCCCCCAGGACAAAATCGCACCAAACTCCATAGAATCACTCCATAGTGCCAAGAAAACAAGCAACAGGTTTTTTTTGGCTTCATTGATTTGAATGCAGCATTTGATTCTGTTAGTCGACGCCTTCTTTTATGGAAACTTCAGAGAGATAATTGCCCTTCAACCTTGTATGACATTATTTCTGCACTCCACCATGAAACTTCAGTACGTGTTAGAATCACTGTTGATGGATTACTCTCAAAAAAATTTTTAACCTATCGAGGTCTGAAACAGGGGTGTGCCTTGGCCTCTGCGGTATTTAATTATTTTATTTATGATGTTAAAAAACTTTTTTCCAAAATTATATCAGACTCCCCAAGGCTAGACAATGTGCAAATTCAAGCATTAATGTATGCCGATGACCTGGTGCTCATTTCACGAACCCAGATAGGCTTACAACGGCTACCGAATGGTTTTCAAGATTATGTACAGGCAAATGAACTTTCAGTAAACTCCTCTAAAACCCAAATAGTCTATTACTCACCAAAAAGATTAGGCCCACTTTCATATGTGTGGTCAATCACATCGGTTCCCATACAGGTAGTAACGGATTACTGCTACCTGGGTATGATTTTTGATGGCAATAGCAATGGACAGGAACAACTTACTCGGCTGGAGACTAAATTAACATCTGCAATCTCGCAGGCACGCCTTATTATGTATAAATATGGCAAATTTTCGATCCTACCTGCATGGCACTTTTGGACTAAAAAAATTGTCCCAACAATGCTATATGGGTTAGAGACAATGCCAACTAATTCACCATTTAAATTCAAGCAATGGGAAGCCACATTTTGGCGATTTGTGCTTCGGCTACCTCAATGTACACCATGTGCCTGACTGAGATATGAGTTGGGGCTTATATCCTTACAGGCACATTATAATTGGCGACTCTGCGCATTCTTTAGGAAATGCTTACTTTCATCAAAGGAGGACATACTGCTAAAAAAACTTTCGCAGTACATGTTCTCGGCCAATTACAACTTTGCCAAAATGTGGTTCGAAACAGCTTACCATATTTTGGCTACTGCAGATATTTCTATTGATCTGTTGCTAACTAATCCAGATAAAGCAAAATTTAAGATTCATCAGCTGGACTGGATTAACACTTGTCAACAATGTACCAATTTTCGTGATGGTGATTCCTTGCGTTTTCCGCCTAAAAGATCAGGCATTCTACCACCATATCTGATACGTTGTCCTACTCCCATGTACCGAGCAGATATCATACGATTACGCATGAATCTATGGAAGACCAATGATATAAACTCAAGAAGGGGTCTTAGAAGTGCAACACAGAATGTATGCAGATTTTGCAGAATTCAAACCATCCCAGAAACATTATGTCATGTATTCACAGAATGCACAATGCTAATGGCAAAACGGAACATTTTTTTTACAAGACATTGTACCCATTTGGGGAGCCTATCGGAAAAACAATGTTGGGCAGTGATTTTGGCCTGTAACAATTTGGCTATTCAAATTGCAGCAGTTAATTTTCTGCATAGTTTAAACCTAGTAAACGAGGTTCCTCTAACAATAACTTCGGGATGCAGCTGAAGAAGCAAACTTGAATCACATATTTTTTTTTTTTTTTGTGTGTCTGTTTCGCCAGTGAATACTTAAAACATGTTTGATGCCTGATGCTGATTTTGATGTTGATGTCTATGTTTATGAATCTTGTCTTACATGTATTTGTTTTCTTATTCTTTCTTTTGAAAGGTTGATTTATTTCAGCCAAAACAAATAAAAAAAAAAAAATTAAAAAAAAAAGAATCGTTGAGAGGGGGCCAAATATTTTGCAAAGTTTGATGAGGATTCATTCAAGGGGGTGAAGTTATAAGACGCCAAAAAGGTGCTCTCCCCATGGGTTGAGCAACTTGACCATAACTACAGGGCTGCTACCTCAGGCCCTGTAATATGTACTCATACATATTTGGTGGGTGTGGGAAGAAGTGTACATTTGAACTTGTAGTGCAACTCATAGATATCATCGCTGATTTTTGATCTTGTTGATCTCTGCTGTGATCTGATGTATGTGCTCATGGCCTGAGCAACGAGGTGCACTATGGGTTCTTATCTTTTCCCATGCCCACCGATTTTCAAAGGATTTTTTGCAATAAGTCTGTCTATCTTAACTCTCTCTTAACTCAAGTGTTTTACTGAATTTAAAGGGTGTTATCTTATCCACAACCCACTAGCATTCATCCAGGGGCCATGGCCTATGACCAAATCCACCTCACTAGTAACTAGGTCCCATGGACTTGGGCCATGGATATTGGCCAATTAGGTTAAAAGAATGTGGCTCTATCCCCCTCACTAGTAAATAACCTGATCCCACCGGGCTAGGCCTCCGGCCATGGCCATTGTCTACTTTGCAATAATTGGGCTCAAAGACCATGGCCCTCTGGCCTGTGGACATGTCCCATATTACCTCTCTAGTAAATAACCATGTCCCCTCAACCCTGGACTTTGTTGCAGCAGTTAGGATAAAAGATCCACTGACGCCCCCCTGATCCCCAATTTGATCCCTTCCTTCATTCTTGCAATCTTTTCCCTGCATATTTTCATACAGAAACATAAGCAAGGTCACTGCGGTGCTGCTTGTATTGCTGCTACAATCTTCCTTCGGAAAGGCACCATTTTACAATCACTGCGCTCATGAGCCAACACTCGAAAATTAAAAAGGTCTTCTCCATCCCCACTGCCACTCTTCAGATTCCATCTTCCTTTGTAGGTCTCACACCTTCCCCCACTTTGTGAGTTCCTCCTGACCCTCCCTAACATTCCTCTTTACCAGTACACTCCTTTTATTCTGAGCATGTCTTCCGATTTTCTAACGGCAATTGCTTTTGTAAGACAAACCTGATCTGACTCAAAACAGGCTCTCCAGCCTCTGAAAGGCACAACAAAACTTTTAGTTCTCTTTCACTAGCCCGACCCCTACACTAATGTGAAACCACCCCTTCCCTGTCTCCAAATATAATTTGTAGCCTTTTCATTTTTGCATTCTCGCGTGATTACCACAATAATCGCTGGCATCGCCCAAAATAATATGGCAGCCTTACATCCCTGATAAGCCTCAGTGCCTTAATGCGCAATGGGGGATATATATTCATGGTTTTGGATGAGTGGCACCATTATCATAAAAGATTTTTTTAAACTACTGGATGGATTTAAACCAAAGTAAAATAAGGAATATCTGCAACACTTTGTGGCCATCCTGTTAATATTTGGCGCTAAACTATCCTGCGGATTTCGCTGTGCACAAGATCAATGGTAGCATCATTTTCCTCTACGGGAAAATAAGTGAGAGTAGGACAAAAACAGATGGTTGTTCTTTGCATAATAACATTTGAGCCATTTGGCAAATTTGCTGCACTATTCGCAGCTTGGAGAGACCAGTGCCAGACATTTTATGTGGGCAATTTCATCCGGATCCCTCCAGTGGGTTCTAGGTCATTAGCGTAAATATTTGGGAAAACTCAGTGAAATTGGTTTTATCTAAACTATAGGGTGGCAGCCGTTACAGTCTCATTAATATTAATGAGGGGTATTGTGAAAATCCGTCATGGATCCGGCCCTCGAGGCCTGGTGTTGGACAACTCTTATAGTCCATATTTTCTGAGATCACACGCGATAGGATGTGTTCTGTTTCAGAATATGGTGTGATCACATTCTTTGTGAGCATATATATATATATATATATATATATATATATATATATATATATATATATATATATTATTTTCTAACTCGGTTCTCATATTACGTGTAAGGGTTAAGCTGCAATGAGGCAATGGTTAGTTCGGCTGTTAACTCCTGTGCATTTGTCTTTGTCAACATTTTTTTAAAAAACAGGCAGTAAATATAAGAGAGGTACAGCAGCACAAGGAAATCAGAAGCCATTCCCCAGGCCAATCAACTGGAAACATGTCAGACACCCTTGCTGGCTTTCTACCTTGGCGACTCATAAGATAATTTCAGACCATTTAATGGAGTAATTACAAAGCGTATGTTTGTCACCCCTAATGGAAACAAATGCCTCCATTTCAAGGAACTCCCACCAGGAATCTTTGCTGTTAACGTGTGCTCTGCCAGCCTGGCATACATATATCACCAGGGAGCTACTATATTTATTTGAGTACTGTTGCCCCTAAGGGCTCTGTGACTCCATTCGAAGCTAGCGAGACTGTGACACAAATTGCATGACTCTCTGAGGCATGACCATGCAATGAACTGTTTGCGCTGCAGTTTAGTGCACCACTAAGCATTAGAGCACGTTACTGGCAGCGTCCCAGATAAGCTATGCAGGGTTTTACCATCACCACCGCCGAGTCAAAATGGGTAGGTACCAGCACAGTTAAATCACCTCACAGAAGGCACAGATGTGTGTGACTATACAATGGATTGCAAAGCACGGGTTTAACCCATTATCTGATAAGGGGACCCATTCACAATCTGTAATGCAATATAGCTTCGAATAAACGTGGGTGTTTTTAATGGGGTTTTCCTGCAGCACAGAAATCTCAACATTTCGAAAAGCGGTTACCGTATACCCTTTACAAAACAGGCATCCTGAAAGAAAGATATATGTTTATACAACCACGAAGGTATAGTGCCAAACTGTCGTTTTAAATGTCCATCAATCCTGCAATTGCATAAGATGTGAGGGTAGACAGACAGTAATTGCACCTTTTTCAACATGTGTTATGTTATGTTAACGGTTCTTATACCGTGTCCTATTGCCACCTGTGTGGTTTCTTGGTACTCTGGGGGACCTGTAAAGCAGGAGGGTAGGGGAGTAAGTTAGTAGGACTGAGCGGGAGAAAGAGCAAGAGATTTGTGATGTGCCTTTGGAAGCTTCAGTTCAGTTGACACTGTTCACTGAGCGTAGGTGTGTTTTTAGGTTGGTAGCCGCCATGTGCTGTTGGGCGAGGCTATATATGGTTTGTTTCCTTGTTGTGGTGAAGTGAAGTGTGTGCGGTTTGTTGTGCTGTAGAGGTATGGTTGCGTTTAGTTCAGAGTGTGAGTAGTGTATGCAGAAGTGTGTGATTTTAGTAAGGTTGGTTAGTGGCAGTGCCCTTTCCTACTGCCGCTGTTATGACTAACTGTGGCCCATATCCCTTCTCATGCCGTACATACTGGTGTGCTGCAATTACTGCCCTACTGTGTATGCAGAAGTGTGTGTTTTTAGCAGGGTTATTTAGTTGCAGTACCTTTTCTACCCCCAGTGTTCTGAGTAAGTGCCGCCCACTACATTCTGTTGTGCAGCAACCACCATCTCCTCGGGTTCCTCCGGGGGGGGGGCTTTTCCCTGCACCCTGCGAGTCATCAGTTCCGAGATCAGGACACCTCTCTCTCCTCGTTTCATCTTAGGCCCTCTATCACTGGTCTAATTAAGTCGAGCCCAAATCCCTCCCCAGTTTCCCCTTTGACACTCTATAGGGAAGGGTACACCCTACCACCACTCCCATTCAGATGCCTCTCTACTTTCCTACACTCCGCTCCGGTCCAACCTACTCACTACTCCTTCTCAGTTGTGTCTTCATTTCACAGTGCATGGGGTTTGTTCAGTAGTTTTCTTCTCATTCGGAGTTGAAGAGCCAGGTTGTTAGAGGTTTTCTGAATTTTAGATGCTCCTTCATAGTTCGTATTTCTCTGGGCATGGAGTTCCAAAGTTTTACTGGTAAGCAAGAGAATGCTGATCGACCACGTTTTTTCCTCATGTATGGTTTGGATTCTACGCGGATGTCATCGCAGGATCTGAGTATTCTAGTCGGCTGGTAGATGGTGATTTTCTTCTATATAAATTACGCTCCTAGGCCGTGGATTGCTCTGTGTGTTATGCGCATTGTTTTGAAGGTGTTTTCTTTTTAAATGGGAGCCAGTGTCTGCCTTTTTAAAATGATGCCCCTTGACCGTGATATGAATATGCATCACTCAACAGTAGCAGGAAAACTCAAAGATGCATGCAGCCTCCGCTAGGCTGCGGCAAATTAACATAACAGACCACAACCACAACTGTACACAACAATGTTCTGAAGTACACTTCCTGAAAAGGCTGGGGTGCCCAAACCCCTATTCCCCTCACTTCTCCTGCCCTCGACCCCTGCTACCCGTCACGTTCTGCCCTGCCACCCCATTGCTGCTCTTCACTCCTTCTCCCCCGCTCTAGCCCCTGGAAATCCCTACATTCCCCCAAACCTGCCCTACATACCCCCCTTACACTCCCTAATGTAGCCCCATGCCTCCTGAATTGCACACTCCAACCCCCAAGATAATACCCCCCAAAGATCACATAGATGAGAAATATCTGATCATTAACAATGTCAGGAGTAATATAAAATTATAACATTGGCATGTACCCTCGATAATAGATGAAAATCTATAAACAATGCTAACATATTTTAAAGAAAAAAGATTTTGTATATGCTGCTCTGGGCGGATATCCCTACCAGACCTCGGAGCTCACCCCGCACTATACCTTCTGCAGGCCAAAAGTTCTACCAGACCGAGCAGTGACCAGCCAGCAACCAAACATTGCACCACAGGACAGCCTCTCCCGCCGCTGCTAAAGAAACCAGCAGCCTCAAAGCTGGAGAACATTGCCCCCTGCAGCCCACAGAAGCTGCCACACCTACAAGAAGCACACACCTATCGTCTTCACCACTCCCCATAAATAATACCTGAACCAACTGAGCTTGTGTTCCCCCCTGCCGCTCCTTACAATGACAACTGGGCTACATTTGGGTGTGTTCGGTTGGCTCCCCTGCCCAAAACCCAAAACAGATGCAGGCTGCTCCCACACAAACCACCACCAAGCCGTGAAATCCCCTGATGCCCCCTCCTACCGTTTATTGCCCACTGATGCCACTGAGACAGACCTTGCACCATGTTGGTGGATGAGAGGAATGTTATGGGGGCCGGCCAGTCCGGCCCCACCATGGTGAGGGTGCCTTGGGAGGTAGCGTGGCTTTTCTAGAGCCATAATGCACACAGTGTGTAGCACACACAAACACTCTCTAGACAGGGAGTTGGGAGGCAACTGGCGAGCAGGAAACCACTTGCCCCTTTTATTAACAGTGTCACATCGTCTTCAGATTACAGCCTCCCATGCCAAGGGTAAAACAAATTAATGAGACAATGACAACAACATCAAACAATCTCAACAATGTACATTTACACAATTGTAGAGTTGGGTCCAGGGTAATGGTAGCAACGACAGAGCACTGACGCTAAGTCTCGGTACTGGGCCCACTTTAAGCATGAGGCCATGCAGGGTCGCAGCATTGGATAATCATCAATGTTCCTTTCTTAGTCCAGTGTAACTCCGGATAGAGAGCACACATCCACACATGTGCAGGGAAAGACCACACAGGGTGATGCTGGGGGCCACATCTGCTGCATGCTGGACATCTCGTTGGAGACCAGTCTCTCCTGTTGGTGAGCTGGCAGCATGGTGAACAACTAGACTGGACTTCACCATGCTCAATGAAGAGGTGGAAGGGTCTGCAGGCAACAGACTTGGCCACGCCACCTTCAGGCTCCCTGGGTAGGAGTGTTTCCCCCAGGCAGGAGTGTCTCCCCTGGGCAGGAGCTGTGGCAGCCAGCAGATCATAGGTCATACCACATCTAGGCTCCCTCAGACAGTAGTGTCTCCCCCAGGCAGGAGTGGTAGCAAGCAGCAGCTCATGGGCCGCACCACATCGAAACTCGCCCAGGCAGGAGTGTCTCCTCCAGGCAGGAGTACTTGAAAGTAGTAGGCAGGGAGGGCAGTGCTAGCCTCCGCTCATAGACCGTGGTATATGGGCATTGAGTCAGGCATGTACGGGGTCCCCCCAGCTGGTGCTCCGGCTAATCGAGAGCGACAGGGCCACACTGTCCGGAAATGCGAGGGCGGGCTGTTCCTCTTTCCACTATGGGCCAGATGTATGCGCCATGGTGTTGGGACAAGCCCTCTCCTTTTCCAGGCATAGCCATGCTGGCTCTTACCCCCAGGCGGGAGTGACTGATGTCACACGCTCTCTCTCCCAGGTGGGTGATTATTCCATGAAGGGCACCGACGGGCATTCAGTGCCGCCTTCCTCATTGTGAGGTATGAGGACTGCAGGCAGTGATGGAGGGGCTTCAAGCCACATGTCTGTTTGGAGGGGGTGGGGAGAGCTCCCCTCTGTACTTGTGAGCAGCCCAGCCACACAAGCACCTCCCTCCAGGAAAGCCATGGCTGGGTGGGTGTGCCCTTGCCTGTTAGATGGGATTGGCGGGCCAGCAACATGTTGGGTGAGTGTCAAGGGCAGCGGTCCAGGCTGTGCCAGTAACAGGCACCCCTCCCCGGTAGAAGCTCCACTTGAAGTGGCAGCAGTGCAGGCCATGTCTCATCCTCCTCTCCCCCAGGAGGGAGTAATTTAATAACTAATGCGGCAGCCACGCCATGTCAGGGCTCCCCACTGCGGGAGACCCTGCAGGCAACGGGTCTGGGCAGTGCCATCTCCCTCACCTTCTCCCCCAAGTGGGAGTATTATCATGTAAGGCTGTGGCATGGGCCGCTTCCCCTCTTTTTTTTCTCTCGCACAGAGGCAGAAGTATTGTAGGATGAATGCAGTGGCAGATGTTGCGCCCTGGTGGGAGGCAGAGTGAAGAAGGCAGGAGCTCACTGGGCAGGCTGCGGTGGAGGCCACGCCCCTTGTCTGTGCTCCTATCCTTGAAGCAGCAGCAGCACACGGGGCGTGCCACTCTGTGTCTCCCCAAGTTGTGAGCTTGTATGAGAGCGGCCAGGCCGTGCCACCATGCTGGCTTGAGCTCCCACCGCCCCCCGCGGGAGCAGGCCATTGTGCACACCAGGGAGGCCAGCACATCAGAAGGGTTCCATTACCCTGGGAGCTGTGCTTGAACTCCCCCATGTTGGAGCAAGCTTCCCGCAACACAGCGGTGGTGGCAGGAGCTGGCTTTGCCCCTGTTACTTGGATCAGCAAGGGTCCACAACCCATCCTCGTTGACAGTTGATATGGTGGCCCACCAGTCTGGCCCCCACCGTGGTGTGGGTGCCCGGGGAGGCAGGGTGGCCTGGCTAGGGCCATGGCGCAAGCAGCACCTAGCACACACAAACACTCTCTAGACAGGGAGTTGGGAGGCAACTGGTGAGCGGGAAACCACTCACCCATTTTATCAACAATGTCACATGATTGTGAGCCATGTGACACAGCATGAGCCCCATGGCACATGCTTCAGATTACAACAGAGTACTTCCCAGAGTGGTCAAAACTCACCCAGCGCATTTGCTACCGTGAGCACATCCCAGCCACTACCTCTTGGGCCATCCCGTCCCCATCCGCTACTGCACCTTCATGCCCCCCAAGATGCTAACACACAGAAAATCAATCCGGTGAAGGTGCAAGAAACATGTTCACCATCAACGGCCCAATGTCCTGAACTTTTGAATATCCCTGAGGCAGCACTATTTCCCCTTGGTGGCTGGTGGGCCAATGTGCAGCACCCAAATGAACCCTGGGCAATGCATCCTGCATGCCCTTCATAACTCCCTTAAGAAGTGAGTTCTTGGACCATGATGCAATATCACCACACTCGCAGAGATGTGATGTGGGGGAGGAGGGAAGAGACGAATGGAAGAGCGCACATGCGATTCCCGCTGCGCATTTGACGAGATCCTTCACTTTCTGCCACTGAATAAGGAAATAGATCCTGGTATGATAAACTGAATAAGTGCTTTGAACATTATTTTTTGTAACACCTTCACAAGATCTTAACACAGCTATACAAAAAGCATCATACATTGGGAGCATGAGATTGAATATAAGTGATAAGAATATCCTGGTTTTCATATAGGGCCTTGCTATGAAGTGGGACTTCCTGATGATGGCGTATACTCTATGTCAAGAGGGGAGCCAGTAACCACCACCTGTGTCTGTGTGTGTGATTATTTCTGTGGTCCTACGGCTACCTCAGAGGCCTGTTGTTGCACTTTGGCATGTCAACGCTCCGCAGTGGAGTAGAGACAGGTCAAGGGCTTCCCCCCTGCTGGTGTGGCGTGCAGATTGCGGCTTTCCTGCAAACAAACCCGTGGACCTGCTATGGAAATCCATCCATTAATAAGACTATTGCGGTGTGAAAAATGCAAACTGCGTCAAATTACAACTGACTGTCCTAGTGAGACATCATAAAGTGGCAGAGCTGGGCGAGCCTGAGACCCACCTAGAGCTCTGGCCTGCCCCCCCTCTCAGACCAGTCCCTAGCCGAGCTCCAACGGGTGCTAGCCCACTCCTTCCATTTAAAAAAAAAAATAAATGCGCTGGTGTCGGCCTGTATTCCGGCCCCCTGAGCTGAACTTACCCTGCCAGGGAGAGGACGTCCTTCTCCACCACTCTCCTGGCGTCCTGACCCCAAAAGCACACGTTTCGCATTCACCTCTTCTGCCCCGGCATCTCTCAGCATAGCAATTTTACCATGGGCGCACTGTGCTGCTGTGATGCCGTGGACCACATTCTGTCCTTTTTTGGTTTACTAGTTTCTTAGGTCCTCATCACGGGTTGGGCGGAGCGGTAAAATGCAGCAGTAACGCTTTTATCAACGTATTTACCACTGCTCCCAATCCCGTGTCCCAGGGCATTGACCTCCAGCTCTGGGCTGTAGGTGAATGCGCTTGTGGTAAGGGCCCTTTTGGCGGTATTTTGGTGCCCCCAGCACCCAATGGGGAATGGGAATTAACTTCCTTAGCACTACTCATGATCCGGCGCAAATTGCGCCAGACCGAGTTGCATTATCGCTAATTGCATTGTACGGTATCACGGCGCAATTAGCGCTGTGATACCACCCAACTCCTGATGAGGCCCTTAGGCTATTCATGATGTTGAAAACATTTAATTGGTGACTTAAAGCAACTTTATCATTTTTCATATCAAGATAGTAGTCCTAATGGATATAATCCACTATCGCACTAAATGCACACTAAGGGAGCTACCACGCCACAATTGGCTGCATGGAAGGGAGCAGCGCCTGCAGCAAGTAGTGACCCAACCCACATTAGGGTGGCAGGGTGTAGACGCGCCCATCCTAACGGGCACAATGCATGTGGCCAACACACTACACCACCAGGGACATAAAGGAAACAATGAAGGACTAACGAGCTAACAAGGCCAGTCCAAAGGAACAGGAGCACTGACCAGGACCACTACCCACAGGGCACAACCAGGCCTGCCAAGGAAGGGTCCACCAGACGCGGGGTGTGGGGCAACTACCCACTGACACCCCTCAACAGTCAAGCAAGAAAAACCGCTAGGTCGGGCACCTCGAGGAAGCAAAGTACCACCTACAAACCCAGAACAAGCAAGCACACCCATAAACTGCAACATGACAGAGGAAGCATGGCTAGCTGCAGGCACAGGTGCCAAAGTCGTCATCGGAACAGGACAAGCCTCCAGGGCGGTCTTTTTAAGACGACGCAACCCATTACCATACAACCACATCATGACAAGGGGCAGAGGTGGGAAGAAAGGATGGGGGAATTCCAGGACTTTATGAGAGCCATAGGGAACCAAGACTCCCCCAACAAAATAGCCAATTTCGCTAACCTAGCCGGGAAGGAGATCAAAGGGATCCTCAAGACAATCCCAACACAAGAGAACACTACCTATCAAGGCCTTATCTCGGCCATCAACAGGAAACTAATCAACCTCCCTAACAGAGTCTACGAGAGCTATGCATTCAATTAGTGTGCACAACTACCACATGAAACAGTAGGGGACTTCGTCATCCGGCTCCAGAGAAAAATCACCTACTGCAACTTTGCCAACTTTAACGACAATGAAGTGATCAGACTCAGGACAATTGAAGGGTGCATCGCCTCACATTTTAGGAATCACCTACTAAAGAAACCCCTCTTCCAACAAGAAATCATTGACCTAGCAAGAATATATGAAAGAGTGCACGTGCAAACAGCAGTCATGGAGAACCCAAAGAAAGGTGATACCATTGCAGCATTGGCCACCGGTCCCCAAGGATACACCCACAATCCAGAACCGCCAGGCAGACAAGAACCCCGGAGCCCACACGACGAGCCCAAGGGGAGAAGCAATGCTACAAGTGTGTATTTGAATTTCCCAATAGGGGCCAATGCCCGGCCATTGGCAAATGTGTATGAGGTGTGGCCAAGAAAACCACTTCCAGGCAATGTGCAGGGAAAACTCTCCAACGCTTGCTGCATACAGACCGACCCCACTGTCAGGCCCAATCAGGAGACTTGAACAGCCGAGAGGGCCCGGTCCCCTACCATACCGTGACAGAGACACCTCGAGAACATTCCAGGACAGGAAAATGCCGTCAGCCCCAGCCCAACTAGGAGTCATACGGGCACAGAAGATCTTAACATTGATCCACCGACACGACTCACCAGTACATATGACTATGCACCCAACCCACCGGCAGGCTACTCTCCTAAGCAAGGACTCAGCCATGATCATGACAGAAACACATACCCAGCATCATAGTACATCCAGGACCCATACGAGAACCCACCACCAAATGAAGTGGTACACCAAGCAGATGACCAATACTACACCCACGAAAGGTACAGCAAAGAATATGTCAGGATCATCGGTGACACCTCGTATGACAGCACAGCGCCAAAGGTTGCAATTTAAGTAGGCGCCCTAAGAAAACAATTTGTTGTGGACACAGGGCGACAGTCAATGTCATGACTGAGCAGTGGCGGCCGCTTACATAGGGCGGGGGGGCGCCGCCCCCCCAATCACGGCCCCACACCACGCAGGTAGAGTCCAGACATTGCAGAGAACAGGTTCTCTGCAGAGATCACGTTCTTTGTTGTTTTCTTTTATTTTTTATATAGCAGTGGGGCATGGCGACAAACGTAATGAAGGGTTTAAAAAATATAAATAATTAATCTGCTGCTCTACTCTGCAGACTGCAATGTTGATTGGGCCTGCCCATTAACACACAGGGGCGCGTCCACTTTTACGCAACTTTTTTCTACTTTAAATGCGTGGAGCTCGTAGCTCCACGCACTCTACGTTGGCTATCACAATGTAGGACACTGGCGGGGCGCTAGAGGGGTGGCCCCGCCAGTATTAATCTGTGCGCAAACAGCGCACCAGCCTTAATTGTGTCATACAAAGAGTTATTTATTGAATGTCATTGGCTGTTTGCCAGCCAATAACATTCAGTGTGGGTGTGGTAGGGAGATCGGCGCACGCGTGTGGTTGACCTCGGCACCTTCTCTCACATTGTGAATCGTGCTGACTTGAGTGGCTGACTGCAGGAGCTGCCCACGCCAGTCAACAGCAGAGGGCCTGCTTGACGTGCACGGCCTAGTTGCCAACTTTACTCTGGTAAGTTAAGTTATGAAGGAAGACTTTGTGCCGGCCCGGTCTTCATTTCCCAGCGCAGTGCTCTCCAGACCGTATGGAGGCCTGCCCTGGGGAATGCAGCCGGGCCAGGGAGGGTGTAGTGGGCGCTGCATGTCCTCTAAGAGGAGGACATGCACCCATAGGGTTTCCGGGATTTAATGTATTTAGCACTTGAGAGCCGAGCGTTGATGCAGCCTGCAGCAACGCTCGGCTCTCAATATAATTTTGTTGTTATTGGTATTGGGGAATGGGATAGCTGAAATGGTGCGATGTTCGTTTTCTCTGCCTCCCCGAGCGGGAGTCTCCCTGGTCTTTGGTCTTTGGTCCCAATTTCAGTTGGGTGATATTGTATGTAAAAATGTGCTCTGTAAAGCGCTTTGGATAAAGGCGCTATATAAATAAACACATCATTATCATTATCATCATTTGGCAAACAAAATATAGAAATTAATGTTGGTGTTTTGCAGTGGATTAAAAGTTTAATAACTTTTATTCCTTTTAAATGCAGAAGATGATTTCAATTAAAACAATGTACATTTACTGTACACAACACAAATGGACAATAACAAGGGTATTTCTTATTTTTTAAGGAGCAAGTACAGCTGCTAATGAAAATGAGGTGTCTAGTTTATAGGGCTCCTACTGTCGAACTGTTAATCTACCACTGGTTCTGGTAGAACAGCTGCCCTCCCACAGCGCCTCGAAACCTCATTCAGCTGCACCTGCTGAGATACTGTTTTTGTGAATCTGCTGCTGTTTCCAACTTGTACAGTTGGTATTGCCACTGCCATACTGTTTGTTTGCACACGTGTGAATGCAGTCCTTCTGGTGTTACACAGTTTGTGTGGCTTGTGTAGTTTGTACTGCGGTTTCATACTTTGTGTAGTCATCTTGGGTGTCAATGCTGATTCTGGAAGGCCGTTTCATGTACCTTGTTATGATGCAGTGGGGTTCGTTCGGGTCTCACCACCCAAGTATTCTTTATAGCCTCTTTCGCAGGAAATCATAGAATATTTACTCATGCGCAATACCGTTTTGATGTCTTAAAACCTGCCCCTGCTGACATGTGCACTGTGCAGCCGAGATGAGTCTCCTCACATCTGAGCTGTCATCTCCTGTTCTCATTGTTCATATATATGCGTGTGCCTGTCTGTGTGTGGGGGCTTCTAACTTATTTACACATTCTAATGAGACCATTAGGGTGCAGCTTCAATATTTCAAGCAGGTAACTCTCTCCTTCAGGTCAGAAACCAGACACTTGAGGACTGCTGTGAGAACTAACTGAACACTATGTGTTCTCAATATGTGGTAAACAAGTAATATTTTAGCTTAGTTTCTCCCCTTTCAGATAATGTCTAAAATCCCACCTTAGTAAGAGGATGAACGCATATGAAGGCCAACGACAGCATGACAAAATTATATTTTTCCATCATTACTGGATATCTATATAATGAATTTCTTTATGCATGTAACATAGTACAAGCTATTCTCAATACAAGCTGCTGTAAAATACACAATCAAACGCACACTTAAGAATAATGTTACCGCCATTAGTATGTAAAACCTAATGCTTTTTATGTCATATTTCTGTGGGTTTGGACGGTAAATTGCACATTTTGGAAGCCATTTTTCCCAAATTTTCACTTGGGGAGATCCCACCCGCACCCCCATGGATGTGGGTTGGGCTCACCCGGTGCGCTCGCTCGCTCCAAAATTCGCCTGGAAAAATATACGCCCCACCACCTTTCAAAGTCACCAGCCGCCACTGTGACTGAGTGCATCCACCATGCCATAGCAGAAGCCTACCCACTGTGTCTGTCTGAAGCTCGGATATTCCATTGAGGAGCAGCATACCCGCTCCGATCCAAGGGCCAATTCCAATGCAACCTGCACCACAGAGGGCGAAGAATGCCCAGCGCCATTCATGTCATCCAAAGCCCAATGACAGGGCGTTGTCTCCTCAGCTACCGGACCACCAGGGCCCTAGCCTTGATTGACATCCAGTATGATCTATCCGAAGTTGCACAGGGAATACAGCCAAGGGCACAGATCCTGAGCTCAATATCATGTTAAGAACTGAACATCAAAGAACTTAAATCCTGATTTCCAAAACACTTCGAAGGGGTGGGCATGTTAAAAGAAATGGTCATATCCCTCCACATTGACCCAAGAGTCCACCCAGTTGCCTCAGCACCCCTGCAGGGTCAAATTCACCTACAGGCCCAAGTCACGCTTGAACTACAACTACTCCTAGACAACAACATCATGGAGAGAGTGGACAGCTTCACCCCATGGGTGTCCCCTCTAGTCAGCGTACCAAAGGACAACTCTTTCCTGCACCTCTGCATGGACAGGCGCATCCCAAATAGTGCAATCTAGAGAGAGAGAGACCCAGGACTCAAAATTGAGGACATGCTGGTAAGACTCAACAAGGCCACTCACTTCTCCAAACTAGACCTGTACCAAGGATATCACCAGCTGGTGATTGACCCCGTCTCTAGACCAATCACCACCTTTTCAACGCATGAAGGGCTGTTCCGCTACAAATGGCTCAACATCGGGATATACTCCACAGCGCAGATTTTTCAAGAGACAATTCGCAGACTGATGTCGCTGGTGCTCAACGCCCTCAACTACAGTGACGACTTTCTGATCTTTGGCACCACCTAAGAACAACATGACCATGCACTAAAAGCAGTGTGAAATATCATCCACAAGACCGGGCTCACCCTTAACTAACCTAACTGTGCCATCAACAAATGGAGCCTACGGTTCTTTGGCCACCTCTTTTCGGACCAGGGCATCATGGCCGACCCGACAAAATCCACGCCATCTTTGCCTAGCCTCCCCCACTGGAGTTTCCGAGCTACGATCATACCTGGGGATGGCAGGCTAGTGAGCTCGCTACCTGCCAAACTATGCCACCCTCATGGATCCCGCTCCGAACACTTCTCAAGAAAGATCCCCTTTCGAATTGGACACGCGCTGCCAAGAAGCATTTCATACCATCAAAGAGGAACATGCCAACAACCGCCAAATCGCTTACTTCAACCAGGAGTGGGAGAATGAACTCACCATTGATGCTAGTCCCGTTGGCCTGGGAGCAATCCTTGCCCAGATGAGCCCCAGTGGACCCCACAAGCGCTACATAGTCGCATATGCCAGCAGAGCCCTATCGCTCACTAAACAGGCATATTCCCAAGCTCTACGAGAAAGCCTAGCAGTAGTATGGGCTTGTGAGAAATGTCATCACTTCATAATCGGCAGAAAATTCACCCTCATCATGGATCACCAGGCACTGCTCTCCCTGTTTTGCAACCCCAAAACCAAAATTCCCCCATGCATCGATCATCAACAAACCCGGGGGTGACACCAAACCGGCAGATTACCTTGCCAGACATCCAGAAGCGAAGGCAGAGGACTCCATGAGACAAGAGGCGGAAGACTACATTTCATACCTGTCGATCAATGCCCTCCCCCTTCTATCACGACTGAAGCATTCGCCACCAAAAGCAGAGCTGACCCCACGATACAGGCGGCGATCCGCCTCATCAACACAAACATATGGAAACACATGAACACAGAAAGGTTCGTGAGCGGGGAAGTGGACAAGAAAAATCTGCATAGAATGGTGAAAATACAGAATGAACTTTCCACAACAGACCAAGGTAGACTGCTACAAGGAAACTGCCTAGTGATCTCTAAAGGCCTAAGGAAAGCATTTGTGACCATAGCTCATGTGCATCACTGAGGGTCACAAACACAAAGAAAATACTGAGAAATCAAGTGTGGTTCCCATACATGGACGAAATTGTGGAAGACACCTTGACCCACAGCATACCCTGCCAAAAGACATCAGTGAACAGTCCGCCATGTCCACTACAGATAGTACCGCTAACAGATGTACACGGATTTCTATGGCCCACTGGAGGAAGGAGGACACCTCCTGGTAATAATAGATGAGTACTCACGGTTCCCACTGATAAGACATGTGCAATCCACAGCGTTCCACCACGTAGTGGGAATGCCGATGAACTGTTCAGTGAATGTGGGATCCCTAACACTGTAAAGACAGATAATAGCCCGCCGTTCCAAGGACAAGACTTCTAGAGATTCGCCACCCATCTAGATTTCCCACCACCAGAGAATCACACCACTATGGCCATCAAGCGAACCCGACAGAAGTCCACTACTGCTCAAATGTTGCTGATCTAGCAAAATATGCCAAATGCTAAGGAGGTACAGAAACAAACCACATGGAGCAACAAGACGGATGCCCTGGAGCTAATGATAAAATACAAACCTCAAAACCGCCTCCCACAAATAGAAGACTACACGCCAGAACAAGACGCCGAAATCTGAGTAAGGGAAGCAGAAAAGAAAAGAAATTCGAAACAATGAGCAGACCAAAAGAGGAGAGTGAAGGAACACCAACTCCCAGTCAGCGAGGTTGTTCTAGTAAGACAAAGACAGCAAAGGAAGACCAACACGAGATACCACCCGGAACCACTCCTAATGTCCGAGGTCAAAGGTCCGATGGTGACCGCGACAGGAGACAGGGGTGAGATAACCCAGAATGCCTCCTTTTTCAGCAAACTACACCTTGAGGAGCCGGAACTGATAGAGGAGACACCGGCCAAAGAAGAGGAACCGAGAGGTGAAGAAGTAAGCGGCCCACCTGGCGTGGAAGGGTCCGGGGAGAATCACGAATCACCAGGGCACCCTCAGCGAGCCACACGGAAACCCCTGCGCCTCATCGAGTAAATGTAAAAGGCGAACCTCCATGATAAGCAAGGGGGAGATGTTGTGGCAAGGAATTAGAAAAGGGCTCATTTAAGAAGGAGGGACTAGGGACAAGGGGAGGGAGGTGGGAGGAGGGAGGAACAGGAGGGGAGTGAGAGAAAGGAGATAGTTGCAACCTGAGAAATAAAAAAGTAGACAAGTTACCCTGAGGCTCCTGTGTCATTTCTTCAGGGAATGAATGGGGCCTAACACATAACATCTGCGCCCTCTCCTCATATTTGGGGCTGGGGGAGCCCAGCCCCAAATATGCAATTTGTAGCTGCTCCAGCTGAGGCTGCCACATGTACATGTAATATCTTTCTGAACAGAGGGAGCTTCCACATAGACTTGATGCTTTCTTCACGATTTTTTTTGTTCTCACTTTTAAACCAAGCTATACAATTTGTGGTAGTTCTGTGCACATTCCTATTCCCTTTCCTGGTACTCCAAAACTAGAAAGGCGAATTCCAAGAAAGCCAACTGCTTTCGCTTTTATGTAGGCATGAGTAAGCATTGTCCAGGCTCTGCCATAACCCTACTCGCTTGACATAATTTAGCAACAGTTGGAAAATGATGTGAGAACACGGACACGAGAAGTCAGAGCCTAGGAAATGCCTAATAGCTATCTGTAACCCAAAACCGTTGGCTATTCCAACACTTCTTTTTACTATGATTTCAGTGCAAGGAACAGATGCGAGGACATACATATATTGCTTATACCTAAAGTGGGTAAAGGCACTTTTGGTTATGACATATTTTGTACATCATTTGAAATAATACTGGCATCTGTTATAGATCACAAAGTATGATATTAGCAAGTGATAAAGCTATCTCTAAGAGATCGCAGGAGGATGTGTATTGGATGGGGAGAGGCATGTAGGGGTTGGGCATGTATTGGATGGGCATGGCCATAAGGATTGGCATGCCCATAAAGGGTCAATGGGTGTGTACATAACCAAACAATGCCCACAGGAAGTGTGTCCCACCTGCCCGATCAGGGTAGGTCACAATATTTCTTGGAACATCTGAGCCAGAGCCCAACCATGGGCCTGGCTTTTCTCTAAGTGTCCAAGTATAAGTTCCCAATTCCCTTATTGCGGAATCCAAACAAAAGTTGGAACAAATCGAAAAATCCTTTCAGGAGTTCAAGAAGCTAACGATTGAACAAAAAGACAAACAAATTAAAGAAAGATATTTCTTTATTTAAAAAGGAACAGGTATATCCTTACCTGGCGGAAGACTTTAACCCGCAAACGGTATGGAAAACCAATGCAAACTGGTATATGGGACTTACAAATACTAATAAAAAAAGATGGGTGACAGTCTCAGACACATCATCGAGTAATTCAGGTAATGAAGACCTGAATCAAACCTTGGGTGATCACCCTTTGCAAGGAAAGGGCGGCCGAAGAGGCCGCAGATTGGCTCCCCAAGGCCGGATGACACACAACATGCCAATGCAGAACACCCCTGGGCAGAACACCCCTGGGCAGGGAATGTCCCATCGGGAATATCGAGCCTACAGGTGGTGAATGAAACATTGCCCATCTTTAACCTTTCCTCCCGCAATTTAACAACTCCAGAGACATCGATCCTGAAATGGGGTTTATCCTTTGTTCCAACCCAGAATCCAAGTGCTATGTCTCTTGTAAGTGAAATCAAAGGTTTCTTATGTAAACTTAGATTGCTTTTCTTCTTCCTCAATAATACGGCCTCCAGGGAGCCTAATATCTCAGGCCTCTCGAGACCCTCGATTTTCACCCCTAATTCCAGTGACCTTCCACCTGAGGTGGCTATTTTTGAAAAGCATGTTCTGAAGGAAATAGAATTGGTGATACAGCACCCAGGGAACCAACAGGGACCCAATTTGAAATTGCCAGAATTTCAGGCTATTCAGTCATTAGCCTCCGACCGTTCGATAGTGATTAAGGGCGCGGATAAGGGTGGGGGAATAGTGGTCTGGCACGCTAATAAGTATCACAAGGAAGTATTGAGACTTCTACATATCCCTGGCCACTATACTAAAATTGCGAAAGATCCCTTGGAGATGATTCAATCCAAGATATTCCAACATACTGAAGAAGTGAGCCACATGGGCTTCCTTTCTGTAAAAGAAGTGGAATTTATTAACTATTCAGAAGACCGTACACCTCTTTTTTACATCATGCCCAAAGTGCATAAAGACACAGAAAACCCTCTGGGATGTCCCATAGTTTCGGGATGCGGTTCATTACTTGAACCTTTAT